>NC_056741.1:1124224222-1124284222 GCF_019279795.1 Protopterus annectens | reverse complement strand
ATATTTCCAACCACTCTACATCCAGAAACAAGTGCTAACATGGGACTAAGAAATATTGTAATAATGGAATTACAGGCCTTTAAATTTGGGAAAAAATGAAATCCAGGAGTTTGTTATTTGCAACATCTGTGTTTGCAAATGTGGGATGTTGCTGAACTCCTTTCGGACATTTGGGCGTGACCATCCACCGGTCGACCATATGGTGGTAAACCTATATAAGTATATGAGTGTTTGGTGTAGTGTGAGGAGTGAGTGAGTGTTTACAGGTTAGGGTAAGACTAAAGGCTAAGTTAGGTGACAGATTATGTGACGTGTGAGTGTGGGAAGTGAATGCTTGTCTGACTGTTACCTGTTAGCGTTAGTGTAAGGGTTAGAGTAGGGGCTAGCTATACTGTATAACATGTGAGTATACAAGTGTTGTGTCTGACACAGTCTTGTGTACAGAAATTGTATGCATATGATAAGGTGCAGGTTTAATGTAGATGTAGGGACAAGCTTACAGGTAGCATGCATAAACAATTTGGTGCAGGGGTGAAAACATGTATTTTATATGTATAAATAAATATGCATGTATGTACATTGGTCTATATCACATTTTCAACTGAACAGATAGTCAACATACAAAACATTGAACTGGAAATACCAAACATACAGAACACTGAAAAACATGAAGGAATGTATAAAACAAATTTTTTGCAAGTGACAAGCCCACTCTCTACCTCCCCATTCTCTGCTAATTATATGTACCAGCTCTGAGATCACACCACAGTATGGAATTGGTAAAACTTCCTTCTCTGATGTACCATATTCCTGGACAAACAACCACTTCCACATTTCAGTGCTCCAAACTTTGGTGTTTTCCAGCAGATATATGTGTGTGTGTGTGTGTGTGTGTGTGTGTGTGTGTGTGTGTGTGTGTGTGTGTGTGTGTGTGTGTGTGTACAGAAAGAGAGAGCAAGAGAAAGGGTGAGACAGAAAGCTAGCAAGACAGATAGATTGATAGATTAATAAGCACATGTGGTCTGTTTGTGCATGTGCACATGTGTAAGTGTATCTGTGTGGCATGCTGTGCCATAATTAACTGGATTTGGAGGTGAGATAATTAATCCACTGAACTGTATTTCAAATGTCATTTATTTAGTTTTATAGAAAACTAGAATAGGTAAAATTCACTATACAACTAAATCATTTAATCACTAAAATTCCTTTTTGTACCCCAGAATATAATGTTTTGGTTAAATTAGTCCTCATGGTCACAGTGGGAATTCCTAGGTCTACTATCATAAAAACAATTGCTCATAAAATGAGTAGCCTTGGACATATATTGTTAATCACAAATAATCCCAAGCTTATTATTATTTTAAAACTGGAAAGTAACAGTGGACTCCTCAGTTTTAGAAAGTGGTGATAACACTGTATTGGGACAATAATTGACTATGACAAAATTATCCCCAATATTAGTAGAAGAATTGCTGCACTATGTTTTCCACACATACAGCAGATTAAAGCTAGATACTATAGCCATGACTAAGAAATACTGTAATAATGGAATTACAGGCCTTTAAATTTGGGGAAAAATGAAATCCAGGAGTTGATAAACTTTCTGATTTGGTATGCTTACCAATAAGATTTGTAATACAAAAAACAGAATGCATAAAGTCTACAAATTTATGCACATTGTTGGTGTAATAGTTGCTTGATGCTAGATCTAAATGGGGAACTGAATAAAAAGACTTCAGCAAGATTTAAATGCCTGATCATTCTGGTTCTTTAAGGCTGATTGAGATGGAAATACATTGTTATTCTATTCAGCCAAGAGAGTTCATACTATTCTGGGGCACCTCAATACTAGACAGAAAGGAAACTTCCTTCATAAAAGAATATAGATTTTAGAGTTTTATCTTATTTCTTTCTTAGCTTGATGTAAGATTCTATGTCTTCATGTGAGTCAGTGAACATTAACATAACTGGCCCCTAAGTCTCATTTTATTATTGATTTCTGATTTTTTTAATGTGTGTTTTCTCTTCCTTATAAAAATATAATAAAATTCTTGCTACATGATGCATGCCATGTAATATAGGTTGTTTGACTAAGAATATTTCTCAAAATGTATGGTGATAACTGAGAGCGGAGTGGATAGTTTTTTTTTTTTTTACTGTAACTCTAAGGGTATGACAGTAAGGATGGTAAGGATAGAAGACAGTTATTACTATAAAATTGTTGGAATAAAGCACAAGCATCCAAATGTTCTTTGACCTACTGGCGAAGCCCTTGTATTCACAATGTGAAGACAGTATAAGAACTCATTTAACTTATTTTTAGCTTGTGATAACGTTCCTGATTTAGGTTTAAATATGATGCAAAGAATTTTTTCAGGTAAGATCTCTAGTCCATTCTGAAATGAGTATGTCAAGTCAGTAGGGATACATATCTAGATTCAAGTGAATGAATAACAGGTATAGGAGATGTTTTAATACATGCTTAAGATACTTCCTCAATTTAGATATTTAACTACCAAATCATTAGTATCAGTATAGAAAACTGAAGATGTCTATTCTATGAAGAATCATTTGATCTTATTGATATTCCAGAGAAGAGACAACATCTACATATTTCTAAACATATATATCATAGGTAAGCACAAGGCTAACTGCTATTGTGAGCATAGCCAGTTTTCCCTTCCAAAGGTGAGAATCAAATCCTGTTCCTTGTTTTTATGAGGCAAATACCTTAACCGTTTCACCAAATCTTATTTAGAACTATAGTTAGACTGAGTCACCTCTTCCATAAACCCAGTTTAACAGTTTATTATGATGTTTATCTTTTGATGAAATATCCAGGGTAGGTGGAGGGTCAGAATAATTCAGGTGCTCTTAGTATGGAGCGTTTTAGGATTTATGAAGAAGCAAGTATTCAGGAGGTACAGTCAGGAGGTGTCATCACAATGAGCAAAACGTGCTGGAGGGATAGGTTCCTGACCCAGAGACTCCCCATACTCTGGAATAGACTGCCCATACATGTCAAACAGAGTGCCTCCTTGGCCCTCTTCAAAAGGAAACTTGACGACTGGATGGGAGATAGGAAATTTACCCTGGGGATCATGTCAGTCGCCCTGCTAGACAGGGGTCCAGGGAAGTAAATATTGTGGGAAGAAATATCCAGGGAATTGTTATGGCTAGGCTTGTATAGGTCCTGGGACCAATACCCTTGTACCAACCTAGGAACCTATGAACCTATAAACAGAGTGGACTCACACAGATTCATATGCATCAGAACAGAAGAAAAAGTTAACAGGAACATGGATGATTAACCCACATGACAAAACATTGCTGCCTCATTCATATTATGTCATATTGAAAAAAATGAATGATTACAGTACTTAGTTGCCTGTGCGTGTGACCCTTCACTTTTCATTATGAAAGTTTTTATTGTACCATCAACTGTATTTATTTGCACCTTTGCTTCATAAATGAAATAGAATTGGTTTGTTCTACCTCTTAGCATATTGTTAGTTAAGTGCCTTAGGCTTCTTCTTATTACAAAATTTGCTAATACAGAGTAAAGTATTCGAAAAACATACACAGCATGTTTCCCATACCTGTTGCATTGTCTTTTATAAGAACTTGTAGACCTCAGTTTATGAGACAAAGTGAGGGTGACAATGTGTAACTGCCCTGGGTGGATTTATCTTTCTATACATTTACATAATTCAAAGTTTGCCTGCACTATCACTCAGTGTACAATAGTATCTGTCTACCTATCTATCTAATCTAAGTCTCTCTTTATACAGTATAGCTATATCTCTCTATCTATCTATCTATCTATCTATCTATCTATCTATCTATCTATCTATCTGTCTATCTATCTATCTATCTATCTATCTATCTATCTATCTATCTCTGTATACACACACACACACACACACACACACACACACACACACACACACACACACACACACACACACACACACTAGTCAGTAATACAACACAGTTTGGTTAGCCAAAAAATGGTTAAAAATAGGACAAGATCTCTACAATTTCAGATTTGGGCAATATGCTATTTTCCCATTATTGTACAATCTCATAGTAGGAATATCTAAGAAGCAAGTGTGGGTGGGAGTTGCTTGTCTTACAGGCTTACCCCCTGCAAAGAACACTGTTTTTGAAATGCATGCGCCAAAGTTATCTTTCAACATAGGTGTGTTGATGCATCAGTGTTTTTATCAAATATTCTTGGCAACATCAGCAACATCAACATTTGTGTTTCAGTTATTATTTGTTTACACACATGCAAACACACACACATATGTATATCTGTATATATATATATATATATATATATATATCTATATATATAAATCTATATTTGGATTCACTTCATAATCTCGAAATACTGAAATATCGAATTTCAGTATCTTGAGGCCATGAAGTCAAAAATCCATATAACCGAAACCAGACAGTCCATGAAATCACAAAACTGCAGAAACACACAGCACACACTACACAACACATACAAACACAAACACACATACCTCCCAACACTTTCAAAAAAGCAATACAGCACACATGCATACAACTAAACAAACACACACACCTACCCTTACTATATGCAGGGGGGCAAGCCGCCCTGCACCCCTCACGTGAGGGCTGTGCCCCCCACACCCCTCTGTTTAAATATACTAAATGCAAGGTCACATTACATACACAGACATGAAACACCACCACACAAGCAACATTCCTCTCGCACACAGACATCACTGTAACAAAACACACTAGCACACACCACAGCCCCTGCCCAAAACCCTTAAACAAAAACACTTTTATTTATTTATTTATTTATTTCAATTTGATGACCGGGGGCTCAGGAACCCGTTTTCAGTGGAGGCCCGGGGATTAAAGCTCCACATTACATAGTAAACATTAACATACAAAAAAATTAAAATAAAAGATTTAAAGATGCAATTACATTGAAAATCAGAGACATGATGTGGTACATTGGTTACATAGCATCTGAGTCATGTGATGACTTGAGTATTTCAGTGGTTACATAGTATCTGAGTCTTGTGATGCCAGTATAAGTACAATGTTAGGGAGGGGAGAAAAGGGAATGTAGACTATTTACAATATTTACATTATGTATACAAGATAACATTGTTAGATTAACTAGTATCCAGGGGGAGCTAAGGTGTTTAGAAATAGAAGGAGTATAGAAATGCAATTTAGAGTAGAGAGAAAAGAAGGTTAGTTAGGGAAAGTGCAATTGCACTTCCAATTGGAGGAGAGGTGGGAATGGAGTTGGGATTTGAAGTTGTCAAAGTTTTCTGTGGTTCGTAATGAAGGAGGGAGAGAATTCCATTTTTTGGCTAAGGAAAAAGACAGGAGAAGCTGTCCAGCAGGGCAGTTTAGTTTGTAGACAGTGATTAGGTTTAGGTGAGCAGATCTAAGTGGCCTATGAGGGGTGTATGGTTGTAGGATGTTGGAAAGTGCAGGACATTTAGTAGGATTAAATAATAGCCTGTGGGCAATAGTAAGTTGGAGATAGTCTAGATAGCTGGTAAGTTTTAGCCAGTTTAGTAAGTGGAGGGCAGAGCAATGGTGGGAGGAGTATTTGGCTTTGATGGCGAATTTTGAAATTTTATTATTAACAACTTTCCATTTTGGAAGGGATGGAGGCAGATAAGTTAGTTAGTAAAGGAGCACCATACATTAGTGAGGGAAGAAGATAAGTAGTGGTGAGAGTTTGTCTAGTAGAAGGAGAGAGATAGTGGATGTTTCTGTATAGCAAGCCAAGTTTTTGATGTGTTTTCTTAATGTTTAGTTGAATATGGGTGTCAAATTTTAGGTGTTCATCTATAGTTACCCAGAGTAGTTTGGCAGAGGGAACACTTTCTATGGTTGAATTGTTATGGCTTCTAATCTGGAAAGAATTTTTATCAAGAGGGGAAGATTTAGAGGGAGAGAAAAGTAATAGTTTTTATTTGTTAGCATTTAGAGATAGGTGGTTTTGTAGCATCCAGTTCTCAGTGGTGGAGAAGGCAGTTTGAGTGTTTGCTTGAAGTTCGGGGAGGTTGGTGGCACAGCAGATTAAAGTGGAATCATCTGCATATTGTACAATTTTGATATTTGGGATGGCAGAGTGGAAATCATTGATAAAGATGTTAAACAGCACTGGGCCAAGAATGGATCCTTGAGGAACCCCAGTGTGGGTGGGAAGGAAGTTTGAGGTGCCTTTTCTCCATTTTACAGCTTGAGATGTGTCAGATAGGTAACCTGAGAACCAGGATAGAGTACTGTGAGAGAGGTTAAGGTTAGCAAGGTGGCTTAGGAAATGAGTATGGGAGACTGTATCGAAAGTATTGGAGAGATCTAGTAGAACTGTAGATACTATTTTTCCAGAGTCATGGCCATGGTTGGCTATATCTAGGAATGAGAGAAGAGCAGTTATAGTGCTATGGCCAGGATGGAAACCATGTTGGGTTTGAGAAATAAGGTGGTTTTTCGTTAGGAAAGGCATGAGTTGGATGTGAATGCATTTTTCCAATATTTTTGATATTGGAGAGAGGATGGCTATGGGGCAAAAGTTAGAGGTATTATTATTTTTGCCACCTTTGCGGAGAGGATGTATAAAGGCAACATGCCACAGCTTGGGGACATACGATTCCTGTATGGATCTGTTTATTAGGATGCTAATGGGGAGGGCGATTCCGTCTGCAGCAATTTTTAGTAAGTGAGACAGGATGTTATCTCAGGCATTGGAGCATGGTTTTAGTTTTCAGAGTCTTTTTTTTATGTAGGAGGTAGAAATAGGTTTAAGTTCAAAAGTTGGGCGTGAGTTGGGATTATAGGCTGGGGAAGAGTGTCTGACCTGCATGGACGAGTTATTATTTGGGAAGGTCTTGGTTAGTTTGGCTATAGAATTAGTAAAGAAGGAGTTAAATAGAGAGGCGATTTCTGGATCAGACTTAGTAGTGCCAGGGCAGGGGTTGTTTTTGGTACCTGGGTTGAGAAGTGAGGTAATGGAGTTCCAGAATTGTTTGGGGTTTTAAGTGGTTGGCCTGGAGTTTCATATAGTGGGATTGTTTGTCTTCGATTATAAGTCTTTTACTAAGGTTGCAGTGTTGCTTATATTTAAGAAGGGTTTCAGTCTGTTTATTGTGCTGATAAAGTTTCCAGCATTTATCTCTTTGTTGCATAACTTTTTTGGTTTCCTTAGTTAACCATGGGGCAGAGTTGGATTTTATTCTTATTGTTCGTGGTGGAGCTAGGGAAATGAGTACATTTAGGAAAGATGAGTTAAAGTAATTAATGGCGTTTTCTAGAGGAAGTGTTAGAGTGTTCCAGTTTGTTTGTTTGAGGGTGTTACAGAAAGTTACGGGGTTGAAGTTTGCAAGGTTATGTGTATGTATGTATTGATGCTGGTGAGCTGAAGAGTAGGTTGCTCGGTAGATAAAAGCAGGCAGGTGGTCACTAATAGAGTCTGGAAGGATGCCTGAGTGTAAGCTGTTGTTTGGGTGGGTAACTAGGATCAAGTCCAGAGTTGATCCTGGGGGATTGATTTTGTTAGGTCTAGTAATGGAGTTTGTAAATTGGGTAAAGTTGAATTGATTGACAAATATGGCTGGATACTGGTTGTTAATTTTTTTTCTACTCTATGTTAACATCACCTAGTATGTAGGTCTCTAGGTTAATATTAGTTGAGGTCCATTGGAGGATTTCTTCTAGAGTTGCAGTGTTGTTACCTGGGGGAATATAAAGGGATATGATGCAGATGCTTTTATGATTATTCATTTTTAGTAAACCTATTACTATTTTTGCGTTGTTGAACAGAGGAATGGGATTTGGGTATGGAATAATGGAGAGTAGATTAGAGAATATTAAGGCTACCCCTCCACCCGTTCTATTCAAGCAGTTATACCTAAGGGCTTGGAACCCAAGAGGTAGGATTTCTGAGTCAGAGATGTATGGTTTTAGCCAAGTCTCAGAGATGGCTACAATGTCAGGTAGATTCTATTTTAGCCAGGTGTGAAAGAGAGTTGCTTTATTTTTTAGACTCTGGGCATTGAGAGTGATTATTTTCAGGCTTTTGAGGCTGGTGGTACTGCTAGGGATGGGGGAAATGGAGTTAGTAGTAGTACTAGGTCCAGGGTTTGTGTGTATATCACCTGCTATGAATAAGCAGTTAAAGAAAGGAGGTAGTAAAAGATTTAGTTTACCCTTTAAATGTTGGGGAGAGTTTGACAGAGGTTTAGGGAAGTTATGTTTTGTTGAAGTGGGTAAGATGTTTAGTTTAAAGTAGTAGAGTGGGTTGGGCTGCACTAATGCGGAGGATATAGTGTGGAAGAGAGGTATTGTGAGGGTGAGATGGGGTAGGGAGTGGTGAAGTGGGACTGAAAGGAGGGAGGAGAACAGTGGTGGAATAGAAGGTAGTATGGTATAGTGGGTTAGAAGTAACATAGTGATAGAGGGGATAAGACGGGTTTGTATTAGTGCAGAATGCATAATGAGCTGGTATTAGTTTGTTAGATGGTATAGTGTGGGAGGTATAATGTGGGTAGGGTATTAGAGAGTGGTTGAAGTAAGGGGTGTAGATTAGAATACAGACTGTAGGTGGAGGGGGAGTGGCTTATAATTGATGGTTGGAGATGAGAAGGGGAGGGGTAATGTGAGGTGGAAAGTTATTGGAGGGGTGGTGGAAGGAAGAAGAATTATGGTTGGAATAAATGTAGGAGTAGTGAGGGTGGGTGGGAATTGTGGGTAGGGTAGGGGAGAGGAGTGAGTCCGTAGGATGAACGGAGTGGTTAGACCCAAGAAGAGAAGAATCCTGTGAGAAAACAATCAGAGAGAGAGGCTATGGACTATGGCTGGTCCTGTAGTTATGGGGTAAGTGTTGTGCTTGGGGTAATGTTAATCCACAAATATCAAGGTTCAATGATTGACTATTGGGAAACAGCAGAATTAGATCTCTAGCTCTTGCGATACAATAATACGAGATAGGATTAGTTAAATTTTATTTAGGGAGTGCTGACATCTAGTAGCAGAAAGGGGTAATAGCTAGTCACTAAAGCAGAATATATGCTTTAGGATACAAGGAGCTTTAGAGGAGGGGAGTGGGAGATAAATAGCTGCGGAAGGCTGCAAGCACACACGCGGGAAGTCGAGTTTGCAGGGAAACAAATGTAACAGTCACAGTTCAAGAGTTTGTTTAGGCTACCTACACAGAGGTTTCCTTATTGGTTTCCAGATGGCAGGTAACTCTCAGGATAACAGAGAATGGGCAGTTCAGGGAATCCTTTCAGAAATGGAGGGAAAACTTCCTTGCTGTTAATTAGCAGAGAGGGCACCTGAGGAGTATGGCATTACTCTGAATCATTGAACACAGTACAACAGCAGAACCACTAATTCAACATCTCTGACATGTGAGATTTTGAATTTCGCGCTTCTGGTCTTTCGCAGTTTTTGGCTTTCCACTTTATGGACTCAAGATTCTGAAATTTGATATTTCAGGATATCAAGCTTATAAAGTGAATCCATATAGTTATATACACACTACTTCGGAATCATGAAATCCCCAAATGCTGAAGACCAAAATTCCGAGACAAGAATCACGAAAGTTTAAATGCCGAACCGCGTAAGTTTTCCCAGGGCAAGTAAACACTTGCCCAATATGGAGAATCATGCCCTTTTCCCCACTTTAGTGTGATTCTGGAGTTGGCATATATAGTTAGGGAGGGTGTGAGGGGTGAAGCCCCCCACTTAGGTGGGTTTTAGATAGTGTGGAGTGTTTTAATGTGGTGTTGGGCAAGTGTTTACCTCCCCTTGGAAAACTTATGTGGCTCAGCAAAGCACATTGATCCAGAAAGAACTGAAGCAAAATGCAAAATAAATGTTTTTGCAGGAAGGCGCCCCCAAGTAGCCCCCAAACTACCTGTGGATCATATATGTTAACAATGAGATTGGGCTACAGTGGGGAGATAGCAAATTCCCTTAGCCTGTTTGTAGCAAGATCTCAGTGTGAGAAAGCTGCTAAAGGTGGACAAGCTGATTTTCAATCAACTGTACTGCTTTTCACACTTTGATGATAGATCACCACTGACAGGAAGCTTTGGAACCATATAAAGATATATATATATATATATATATATATATATATATATATATATATATATATATATATATATATATATATGTGTGTGTGTGTTTCTGTGTGTGTGTGTGTGTGTGTGTGTTTGTGTGTATGTGTGTGTGTGTGTGTGTGTGCGTAGATTTCTATCTATCTATCTATCTCTAGAGAGAGAGAGATCTGGATGCATCATTTTATATATAGATAGATATAGATATAGATATACACATATCTATATATATCAAGTGCTTGCTAAATTTGTACTGTCATAGTTAAAACTTAGATTGGCTTGACAGATAGTTTGGTTTAAAACAACTCATAAATATGTAGAGGGAAAATCCATAAGTATTGCAAAAGATAATCTAAAACACCCAGCAGAGGCATGAAGCATACTTGCCAGGGTAAAAATGAAAACAGTATGTTCTAAATACATGGCTCTGAACTGTGATATCAATGTTTTCTATAGCAACTTTTGGAAATTAATGCTAAAAATAGCCAGTATATATTTTAGCTGTGGAGTAAATAACAAGGATAGTGCATACCCAAATAGCATGATTACTGAGGCCTCCCTTTTATATGCCAAACTGTGCAGTAAAAGAGATCTGGGTAGCTGTACATTCCCATTGCCTTCTGAAAGCAGACAGGGAAGAAGCATCTTAATACAAGCTTAAGAAAACTGTGAGATTTAACCTTAGTGGAGAAATTCATCAGACATCAAAGATCACAGTTGTAGTAAAAAAAATAACAGTTTTTATAGTCTTAGGACACATCCATGTGCAAAGAAAGACTTACTAAAAAGTTGTATATTGCAGGTCCCACTCAAAACTGGCAGCTGAAGAGGGGAATGTTGGATTGATGTTATAGCTAGAAACAAATTTAAACTATACTGAGCCCATGGCAGTAACACCCACCAAACAATATAAATGCTAACTGGGTAATGTACATAGCTAATAAGTGGGGCATGCAGCATTAATAAGCCGCACATGGCAAAATAATATACTCTCTAATGTTTTCATGTTAGCTTGTTAATGAGCAAGCAAGAGAACAAAAAGCAGAATTTCAGAGATTTGTATCCATAAAATATTATTTTTGATTTTAAAATACTGCACTGCAAATGTAGCATTAGTCGTAGTAATACATGTTGCATATTACAAGTTAAAGAATATAATTTTATTCAAATTTAACTACACTATTATATTACCATGGAATCGGTGTATGTTGCATGTGTAAGGATTTAATAAAATGTCATCACAGCTTATGCAAAAAGTTACTGCATTCTGTAGAGACTTCAGAGGTGTTCAAAACCACTGTATTATTTAGCATTCATGAAATACCTTTTTTGTCTTATTGAAGAAAGAACACAGTTGTTTTTTACTTGTATCCAGTGTACCATCTAGGCAAAATTAAGTAACTTTGATTGCTAAATTGGATATAACTTATTTTGAGTGACCACTACTGTTTCCTGCTTTTAAGAATCCATTTCTGTGACTTGATTGTTTTGTACAAATAAAAAAATGCCCTTCTTTTCACTGTTACTGCTGTAAGTCTGTCTTGACGTTGCCCTCAGCAAGGGATTTCTAGCTAGTTGTTTAAGTGGTTTCTGGCAGCATTACACTTGTGGGTCTCTTCTACTGTGTTTTTACATTAGGACTCGGCTTATTCATCCTGTGGCAGAAGGTGTTTGTCTGGTCTGTCTGAGTTGTAAAATAGACATAAGGACTCATAGTGTAGTCATTTTATTGACCAGAGAGCTTGTTAGTTTTCTATTTTTTTTTCTGTGTTGCTATAGATCTAGCATATATCTGGTGCTGCTATATATCTGATATATATCTGTGCTGGCATATATCTGTGCTGCTATATATCTGGCATACATCTGGTGTCATTCTATGGAGACCCAGTATCTGTCTGCTTGGGATGACATGGTCGACAGACCATGATGCTTTGCCACAGATGACCTGCACCTGTCGCCCCTGGGATTCCAGATACTGGCTAAGGCTCTTGCTGCCCCTATAGTGCCTTTTTTAGGCAAGGTTCAAATGACAAATTCACCACTGGAACAGGAACAGGCAAGCAAAAACTGAGGGTAATGCTACTCAATGCTAGAAGTCTAAATCCCAAAATGCACTCACTCGAGGCACTCCTTAAAATATAGAGAACATCGATATCTGTACAGTGACTGAGACCTGGTTCAAGGTTCCAGAGAGCACCCCTGCACTACCAGGCTATAACTCATACCACACCTTTCGCCCATGTAACCTGGACCGAAACACCAAAGGCGGAGGTATGTCCATATTCATTAAGGATATCCACACCTCCAGGCTAGTTGCTCAGCATAATGCATCCGAGGTTATCCAAGTGCAACTAACTCTGGGCAAAACTGCAATCCGAATTGTAGCTTGCTACAGATCCCCCACCATGCCCCAGGTTTCCCACTCCTCTTTTCTTGATGTACTGGAAAATATTAGGGTTCAACCAAACACCCTAATAATGGGCGACTTCAACTACCCCACCATTAACTGGGAAAACTACTCGTGTACCAACTCCTTAGCTCAACGCTTTCTGGAATTCATAAACTCCAATGCCCTGGATCAACTTATCCACACCCCCACCAGGGGCAATAATATCCTTGACCTAGTCATTACCAACATGAGTGACCGGTGTTCCATACCTGAAGTCAACTCCTCGTTGGTCCGATCTGACCATAAGCTAATCACCCTTGATATCCATAACCCGCCCCCACCCCCCCATTAATAAATTTCTCCCAAGCCAACTTCATGCTTCTTAAGACAGATGTGGTGAACTTCATGACACCCATGCAGATGGACAATACAGTTACAACTGCTATATCCTACACAAATGCACTCTATAAGCACTTACATGAGTGCATGGATCATGCTATCTCAAACAGAGCACACAACACCCATCTCACACAGCACACACACACACACACACACACACACACACACACACACTCACTAACACATGCTGAAGCACTTAAAAGCAACCTTCTTACACAACAAAGATCACATAGAGCTCCTGTTGTCAATACCAAGCCTCAGCAAGCCCAAAGACACTCAGAGAAAGCAACACCAAACACCACACATATTGTCACTCTCACTGAAGCCTCATACACTAAGCCCTTACGGCAAGCAAACACACTTCCAGGACTCTTGTCTTATGGGACTTCCTTGTAAGATATACTGATGTCCCTCTAACCAGGCTGATCAAGGAGAAAATAACTGTTAGTTGCTTATCTGGAGCCAGAATCCACCAAATCACTCATGCACTCAAGTCATTATGCCACGGGTACAAGCATGGTTCCATAGTAGTCCATGTGGGTCCAAATGCCATGAGCTTCATCTCCCTGGACTATGTGAGGAAAGGCAATATGGAACTTTCAGACTATGTGTCTGAGACTGGTATGCACCTAGCATTGAGCAGCATATTACCATCACTGAGGACAATGTCACAATATGAGCAAAAATGATTGATTTCAACAACTGCCTATCTTTATGGTGTCATTCTATGGAGATCCAATATTTGTCAGCTTGGGAACACATGGTTAATAGACCACATTACTTTGCAAAGAAGGTCTGCACTTCTCCTCCACAGGCTTTCAAATAATGGCTTAAATTTTATCCACCCTATAGTGCCTTTTTCGGTCAATGCCAAATTGACAAATCTACTGACATAGCAAAATCAAGTCAAGTGATCCTCAAAGAGTTACTACTCAATGCCAGGAGCCTAAACAAAAATTACACTCCCTCCAAACCCTCCTCACACTTGAGAATACAGATAGCTGTGCAGTTACTGAGATATGGTTTAAAATGGAAGAGAATACCCAGGTAGGGTTTCAGTGTCTTGCACACTTTTAGACCAGGAATTGCACAGAAAAGGGCTAAAAGAGGAGGTGTCTCAATATACATCATTGACAAGTATACCTTCAGGGTGGTCAAACAGGATGATGCAAAGGAGTTCCTCCACATGCAGATCACTATAGACAAAATCCTGTACCATATCCTACCAGCTGTAGGTCACCATCCATGTCCCATGAAGCTCACAAAACATACCTGGACCTACTGGAGACACTTACCATCCAACCTAACACCTTACTCATGGAAGACTTTAATTACCCCTTTATAAACTAGGAATCCTACACAGCCTCAAATCTACACGCACAGTGATTCCTGGACTTCCTAAATACAAACACTTTTGACCATAAACCTGACTCCTTTAAAACAGAATCAGCTTTGTAATCCCATTAAAACCAGTAACTGTTAGGAACTATTCCAAGGCAATTGACTTTTATTAAGTAATGGGTTGTCAAAATGCAATGCCTGTCCAAACCCAGAGAACACAGCAGCTTATGCAGAATTGCTCTTAGAATCTCTGTATAACCATGTTAATGGCTGCATAGAAGCTGCTGTACCTACCAGAAATTAGTCTAGGAGTAGCCCTAGAAACAAACCGTCATGGTGGTATCCCAAATTAAACAGGATATACAACAAAAGGAAAAAATAAGGCAAAAATCAAGAAGGGTAATTCCCATAATGATAGAAACTCTATCTTCAAAGTAAATAGGCAAAGAAGAGGGCTAAGTAGATCAATCAAAGACAACATTGAAGTTAAGATAGCTTCCCAAGTAAAATATAATTATACGGACTTCCACAGCTATGTAAAAAACCTCAAAGGTGTCACATTCACTGAGCCTGATGATATAGCAAACCTGTTAGTGGATTAATTCAGTTCCAGCTTTACTCCCTTCTCTCCCCAAACCATTCTCTCAAAAATACTTTTAAACCCAACCCCTCCAGCTATAAGTAGGGAGCATATGCAGGCTGTGCTCTATAAAGCCAAGAACAATGCCTCAGTAGACCACAGTAACATTCCAGGATGCCTCCTGAATGGTCTAAAATATGACCTATCAAGACACCTGGAGTCATTATTTAACTATAGTCGTAAATCAGGCTTTGTACCATGTGAATGGGAGACTGCAATGGTCATTCCTCTTCATAAGGGAGGACCTTCAACAAATCCTGGAATCTACACACTCATTAGTTTAACTAGTCTTATTTGCAAAGCAATAGAAAGAATTATCATAAAAGTTATTAACAAGGACATAGAAAACTCCCAGACACTGGGTCCATACCAGTATGGCTTTATCAAAGAAAGGTCATGCCTACTGAATCTGGTGGACTTGTTTGAAAAAGATTCTAAGGCAATAGATGAGGGGAAAACTATGCATACTGTCTAGCAAGATCTGGTTAAATCATTTATTACAATACTCACTTGAGTATTGTAAACAAACTTATGGAACTAGATATAAACCACTTTATAACACATTGGATCACTGTCTATCTCACTGATAGGACCCAGGAGGTTAGAACTGGAGAGGCCATTTTCACAAAGAGGACAGTCACCAATGGAGTCCCCCAGTGCTCTGTGCTGGGCCCACTCCTCTTTGGCATCTGCTTCTCGGATGCCAAAGCCAATGTTGAAGGCCTTTAGCTAACCATGTTTGCAGATGATTACAAGCTGATGGCAGTCATTGAACCCCCCCCCCCCAGATGAGAACACCCTTCAGGAAGGTATAATACAGACAAATGCTTGTTGCCAAAGACATAGCTTAACACTCAGTACCAAGAAATGCATTATAGTACCTTTTGGGAACTCTACCACCCCAGCTAACTACATCATCAATAAAACACACTTAAAAGTTGATTCACTAGTCAGGGATCTGGGAAGTCATGTGGATGGTAACCTAGCCTTCGATCAGCATATGTCTAAGGTAATAAGAAAATCTCTTTGTGTTGCTCAAGATATAAGCAAGGACATGGTATCCAGCTCCTGAGAGGTCATCATATAACTGTACTTGACCCTTATCAGACCCATCATAGCATATAATGCCCCTTTTGGTATGTACCTGGCCAGACATATGCAGCAACAGGAAAATCCACAAAGTTTCCTAATAAAAAGAATACAGGGAGTAAACACAGTGTCCTATGCTGATCATCTTAAAGCCATGTCAATTTACTCAGTATCCTATAGACCTCTGAGAGGTGATCTTTGACTGGCATACAAAGCATCCCTGGACCCTGTTTTGGTGAATCATTTGCACATCTGCATAACAAACAACATTGGAACTACTAGATTAAAAGACCTAACTTTTGCTTGTGACATAAGTAGGACATGCTGGAGAAACAGATATGTTTATCAGAGAATTTCCATTCTCTGGCACAGGTTCCACATCATTGCAAAGCAGAGTTCCTTCCTATCCTTTTTTAAGTGCAACTGGATCAATGGGTCGGTAAGTAGAAATTCACCCCTGGCTTGGCTCCCATGTCTCTGATGGATCAAGGCAGTCAGCAAATCACCACATATATAAATCAAAATTGTGGGTCACATTTGGGTTTTAAAGCGATGCTTAGAAGGGTCCTAGTTGTCATTAGCCTGCTATATACCTATCAACCTATGAACTATGATAGATGAAAGTAGTAATGTTATTATGCAATTTTTCTCGCATCCAGTTTTATACAGAGTTACAAAGTTAACCATAAATAGAAATGTTTTAATAATTTTGACATTAACTGATGTAAAACTATTCTATGTGAATAAAATGCATAGTGCCACTTTTGACCCATTATGACTAAGCACACAGTTTAGACCATAATGAACACGTGCCTGCCATTGCCAGAATGACTTAGTGCTCAGACAGATAACCTGGCTTCTAGTTTTCATGGCTTGATGCTAAGGCAGTTTCACATGCTGCAAAGTTATCGATTGACAACAGCAATCATTTTTACCTAACAACTATCTTAGACATTTTTGGCATTCATAGGGAATTAGTATTTTACTAGTCTTGTAGTGTTTTGATTTATAGTCCTGATTATGTCTGACTCCCTCCATATACTTCATGAAAAACTACAAATGCTAATGCAGATCACAATTACGACATTGCCTTCTTGCCAACTGGATTTGTCAATGTGCATTTCCTCCTGGGTACCTATCAGCTCATCTATAAAATTCCTTATGTCATCTTCTGTCTACTTCACCTGAAGTCATAAGCAAATAATCTCACAATTTCAGTAACTATTTAAGCATAGACATCACCTTAGTCCTGTTATATCCTCTATCTCTTAACTCCTCTCTACTCAGCTCTTCTTAAGCTTTTAACCTAAATCCTTCCAAAACCATCTCCTTCATCCTTTGCCTCCTACTATAATCACTACCTTCTCACTCTTCTTAAATGTATCCATCAGCAATCTTAATCAGCATATTTTGATACATTTGCTAGCACGCTGGGAATATATTACTCATTTTGTATGCATTCAGTTCTCTAAATTGTATCCTGTATTTTTAGGTCCTCTCATGCAATACTTTTACATGGATCTGTGATTGTTTCCTCTTCTTTTTTGTGCATATGTATTCAATATTATTGATAATCTATATATGGATACTCTGTTGGGGTTTTTCTCCCTGGAACTCTGCTGAAAAGGGGCTTTGTCTAGTCAGACTTTTACAGTAAACAAGGGCAAACAAATATATAAACATAGAAATAAATACTTGTGCAATTTACTGCATATTTAGTACACTTGAAATAATGTCAACAACTTTTTTAACAGTTCAGCAGGTCATATGCCAGAAACTCTGAGTTAAGTAATTGTAATTTTATCTTTATATATACATGTTTTAATATATTTTTGTATTGATGTGGCTGTTCAGTATCACTGGACAAATAGAAACCAGATTAACAAAAAAAAATACAACATATGGCACTCCTCTAAAAGGATTATCCAGTTATAGTCAAATGATATTTTATCAATGGTGTGCTTCTCTGACACCCCAAATCAGATTGCATATCTTGCATAAACCTCTCAGCTGTACAGATTTTTGCAGAATGTCCAGATTTTTGCTTCATTTTTTGGTCTGTTTCTCATAAAATTGTTTTTTTCTGGCAAATCATTGAGGGTTAAAGTCAGAAAATAATGACAGACATTTGAGTTTCAGCCATTATTGGTGGCTTTGCCCAGATCTCTTGCTCTTAGAGGTTGAGAGGTATGATCTTGCATTGTGTGATCAAGTTATACTGTAATCCTTTATCATGGCTGTGACATGAATAAATCAGCTTTAAGTGTTTATGGATGTGTCTGTTGTTAAGAAGTATAAAAAGTACAACAACATAGTAATAGTACAGGTTCATAAGGGTATGTGTTAATTGATGTTTAAATATAGTTCCCAAATGTTTTTTCAATGACTGCAAAACATTTAAAAGTCGTTATATTAAATTTTGCCTTTTCATTACTTAATTTACAAAACTGGATCGAGTAAAAAGTTCTAATTAAAGACAATGTTAGTGTGTGCTTGTATACCTTTGTCTGAATAAAGCCAGTGCTGAACAAGGATAAAAAATATTTTCTCCTAGATAAAGCACCTTCTGTTGCCACAGCAAGATTTTAGATGTTGACATTGCATAGCAAAATATTAAAAAGCCTTTGAAGGCTTGTCAAGGTGATGTATTATGTCTAGACTTACATATATCTGAATTTTTTGAAAAAAATTGTTTCTTTCATAATATAAAAATGTCATACGGGAAATATTTTGATGGAAGAAAATGCCTAGGTATCAGAAATTTATCTTGACATTTTAACATAATTAAGAAACACGTTTAAACTACACTTGCTGTTTTGTTATCAGCATATAGGACAAAACACCCCAAAACTGCTGTCGCTTAACTTTTAAGAGTCGTTCATACTTGACAGTGGATGGATAGCAGCATTTTCTTTCACAGCACAGCAAACATTTTCTACAGGAACCTGTATTGAATACTGTTTAACCTCTGAGAGACTACAGCAACACTAGGGAAGGCCTGTTTCATATGCAATAAATCACATTCCATCATAGCAATCAGGGACTTACACAGCTGCAAAATCTCCAGAGACATCTTTTCTTATAGTCAGCACCATTTGGATTAAAGATGTGTAAACAAAATACATATGAATTTGACAGTGGAGTACATTTTTCAAAACTTGCAGCAAAACAGGAGTAGTGTAGTTTTAATAACTAATATTTTAGATGAATGTACATTCACTACCTGGGACAACTGAATTTCTCTTTAGTCTGTGAGATATGTGCCTTATTATTATGTGTCTCATGTGTATAGAAGGAAAACATTACCAGCTTCATGAATACATGTACAGTAGTAGAGTCATATGGTTCTCAAAGGATTATCATCAAAAGAAATCCCAATCCAGTCATCATTTGTCACTTTCCTCTCTATGAATATTTTAATCATTAATGATCTGTTTCCGGTGAAGTCTCCAGAGAAAAAAAATGCCACTGGGAATTGCATGAAATCCGAAAACTCAGTTCTTCTTTTTACTGACAGACAAGCAGTATTATGAAGTTAATTATATTCCAGTTCTTCATTTAATATCGGGATTTTAGCTGAGAAGCTCCATTGCCATTTTATTATTATTATTATTAATATTATTATTATTACTTTTTCATGAGCAACAATAACTGCTATTATGAAATTATATTTTCAAAAGTTTATTAATTTATGACTATGACAAAAATACAAAACCATTGAAGAAAAAATGCACACAATTTCACCAAAGATGTTTTTTTTTCAGTTTCAATGTTTCAAAAGCAGCTTTTAAGTGAAACACAGATAACATAAAATTAGTTTAGATATATAGCATTAAGAGGAATTGGATATGAAAGGTAGGGTGCAAATCATTTCTTAATACTCTCTTTTTTATTGTTCATCGTATCAAAGCAATTCATTGCTGGAAAATCCAATATATTCTGGCATATAGTATATCAGAGGAATGTCTTCAGATACTAAATACTATAAATGTCTCAATGCAAGACAATTGGCAAATCATATTGTATTCATATATTATATCAACTACAGTTATTATTAGACTGGAAAATGCATTCATTTAATCTTTGAAGAATACTATATTACGTTAATGTGTCAGCTGAAGGAGACAGAACACTGAACTAGACTGACCAATAATTATTTATTAGTCTATGTAAAAAAATAAAGTGTTATTACAGAATGATACAAAGGCCCTTGATGTAGAATGAAAGAGAGAGGAAAACAAGCCTTCTCTGCTTCTCAGTCACAAAAACATGCAGGACCTGGCTAAACATAAGATAGGGGCAGGTTACACATAAGAGAGGCAGAAAGTGGGAGAAGACAATTGACAATCACATTAATCATGATAACATTTTCTGTGACATAATCATTTTCTGCTTTATCCTACACAAGGATAAGGGCATTTAGGTATATTTATAGGTTAGTACTCGGCTAACTGTTCTTGTGGGCCATTTTAAGGCTAGCCAATTATCCCTTGTGAGAATCAATCCCTGTACCTTGTGTCTTTAAGGTAAACACCTTAACCATTATGCCAACCTCCCATCAAAAACAACATGTGCATTCTTACTGTGAGTATACTTGATTTCTGTATAAGCAATCAGCAAGATAAAAAAAGAAAGGAGATGCCCACTTAGTGCAATTCCATGCCAAGAGAGCACCTATCTTACCCAAAACAGTATCCAAACAAATAGTTAAGTCATTTGCTTATTTGTTTGCTTTTTATGTTTTATTACCAGGGTAGACCATTCAACAAAGCTGATTAATTGCAGGCCCAACTAAGGAAACAAGAGTACACCAAATATAGCCATAGTATATAAAGCAGGTGGATGAGTATTAAGAAAGACTAAGCACATCTGCCAACAACTTACCCAGATATTTGACAATATCATGGCAAATGGCCACATTTTCTCAGCATTAAGGCATTAATTATTATTAAGCATCCATGAAAAGTCAGTTTAGAAGATGGACCATACATGGATTTCAACAATTTTAAACAATGTTACTGCAATTAGAACTATAAAGCTTGTGTTTCATCTAGTACCAGAATTTTCTTATAAGTTAGAGTGAGCAAAAGTTAGATGATTGATACACATGTGCTAATTTTATAGTTGTCTAGTGTGTTACTCATGAGAAACAAACATTCAGCTGATATCACTGCAGTGCGCTATAATTGTTGATATTGCTACAATGAATTTAGAGTCATCAAAATTGTCAGTGTGCAAAACTAACTTATTGTCAAAAGTCATTTATGATTCTTAACCACAGATGAGAAGCTCATCAGAAGAATGAAGTCAGAGAAAAGAAGGATGATGAAATAAATTAAAAGGCGAGAGGTACTTGGGAAATATAGGATACAGTAATGTATTTCATTGTTTAGGTTAATGAATCTGGTCAATGCAAAAGGGTATATTACACTTTCTCCCAATATTCAGCAATTCAGCTGTGTTGCAGGCATGGATGATATCCTTCTTTATAATGCACTTTTGCAATGATTTAATGTAAATTGCTTTATTATAAATGCTCTGTGTTTTACAATTTGTTTTGTTGAAAAATAGCTGTGAATATAGCCTTGCGATGATTGGTTTTGCAGGAGCAGTTTTACTGGGCTACCCTACCAGAGGATGAAGTTTTATTTCTCAAGCGTTACTTGACTGAGGATTAATACACTGAGGACTAGAGTGCTTCCACAGAAAATCATTGTCATGAGATGTGTCATCATTTAAGCCATTTTTGGATCATTTCCACCTTATTCACATTGGTACTATCATGGAATTAACAGATAATCCAGAAAAAAAAGTTCCCAAGATATATATCTCATTTATTTGTCTACCCTCTGTTGACCGGGTTAGTCCCACTATGCTAGCAGTATCTTTTTAGGGGACAACTGAAGTGGAGTGGAGTGTAGCACCCCTCCTCATACTGCACTGCAGTGTCAGTACTCTATCTACCTGGTCAGAGAATAGAACCTACAGCCTTCTGCACCATAGGTTGAGTGTGCTACTTGTTGTACCATGCACACTGTATACAATGGACAATATGCACTGCATACTATATACAACTTCAGGTGGTATGGGGCACATGCATCCCACATTAGGGGTATAGCAGGGCCTGTCCCTTGCAAAATATAATTAAAATATATGTTTATAAAACATTTTTTTAGTGATTAGCATTCAGGGAGTACAATTGTCAGGAATTTTCAGCTTCAGTGATTCATACTAGAAGAGTTTTTCTTTCTTTTTTTTTTCTTCTTTTTTTTCCTTTCTTGTCTTTCTTTCTTTCTAATTTTTTGAAATGTCTTTGCAGTGCCAGTGTCTTAGTTGTCATTGACTGAAATACCATTTTCTTACATTTGTCGAGTTACAAGTACATCATCACAAATTGTCATATGACACTCCAGACATAGTGCACATTTTGGCAGTTTGCCTGGAAGTAAGCTGTTAGAATGAAAAAAAAAACAGGAAGCAGAAAGGTTGTTTTAGGTACAAGGCAGATAATAAGGCACTGGATTACAAATGTTGCTGTGTTAAAAAATAAATGTTGCACTCAATTTTTAAAATGATAATTATGACAGCCAAAGGTAGCTATTGCAGTGTATGAAATGCCCTCATACCATTATGATGTAACATCAGAGCTAATTATAAAATTATAAAATGCAGGTGGTGCGACACCCAACCATCTGTCTAGAGGGGTGTGGGTAGTTCTACTGTAAACAAAGAATAAAATTATTCATGTTCTTGCACAAATTCTGTTTATTTCTTATGAATGTTCATTTCAGGAGAGGTTCTTTTTTTTTCATTTTTGATTTTTGACAACTTTGCCTCGGTCAAATTATACTCATTCATAAGACTTCCACTTATTGCCATGGATCTGGGCATTTCCTTCTGGTAAAGAATCAGAGGGTATACATGTACTTGTCATCTATAGAACTCTTTATGTTATAATGAAAGAAGCTATGCTGATTCAAAAGCATTCAAATATAAGATAGCCTATCCGACTAATATATTATAACTATGTACAGAAGTAGTAAGGGGATATGTTTGTCATTACCTGATGAGGTAGACTTTCATAAAATCAGGCAATGACTGGTGACCATCACATAGTATGTAAGATTGTAAATATAAATGTATAATTCACTTCATTACAGCATTCCTGACAAATATGCTTTCATGAGACCTCACAGAGATAACCAGTAGACATGATGGCAGGCAATACATTCCATAGTCCTGAAAAACCTACACAGTATAAATTAGTGGAGACTGTAAAGAGCCGGCAGAAGAATTAGGATGCTGTTTTTTTTTTCCATATACATGAGGAAGGTTTTGCTATTTCATCCTTCCCTTAATTTGATATGCTACTCATAGATAAAATCAAAGTTGCACACATGCAGAGAGCATATGGATGAATCTGCTCTCTGCTCCTGGCTGCCTTATTATGAATTCTCTACAATAGACTCAGCAGAATGGATTTTGAGCAGTAACAATACTCAGGTAAAGGAACTCTAAGGTACTTCATATAAGTCCTTAACCATTTATTGGATATGGTTTTATTTATGAGTCTGTATACAGAATCAAAATGCATAGATAGGTATAATTTTAGAGAGTTTTAACCAGGAAAAGTAGAAAAAGCAAACATGTTGAGTCCACAGTACCAGAACAGAATCTGAGAAAAAGTGTGTGCACATAAGGCATCATGGGTATAAAGCTAACCATTATACATATATTTTGAAGTGTTTTCACAATAATATCATGCTTAAACCATATATTTTGCAATGTATTTTTCAGTCTGATAATCTCAAATAAATTTCAAGTGCCACACTGTAAGGATATGGGTTGAGAAAGTTGTCTTTTGCATAACACTAGCAACAGAACCATTCTAAATGAAAGTCAACTCCTCATCATATGTAGAGACAAATCTAAATTCTTTCAGTATGAGGCAAAATCATTTTAAATAAGATATGGTAAATGTAGCAGTTATAGGAAATCTATCTGGATGCTTATGAAGGAAAAGTACTCCTTCAGTTTTTTTTTTTTTTTGTTATAAGCAACTCAGTTACATTGCTTATGTGTCCCAATGTGAGTGTATTAGTTTCAAGAAGAGAACAGAATAATAAATCATCATAGGCAGCATTTAGTCAATAGTAGTGATATATTTACTATACTAGGAATCCAGCAATGAATGACACCTGATGAATTTAAAAAAAAATGATCAACAGATATCATGGGCAGAAAAGCATTTGTAAGTATGAGTATCACTCTGAGTATTTTAATAACTGAGATTTCAAACCCCTAAATGCCTGATAAAACTTAAGAGGAACGTCACCTTATAAAATTTTAATGAATCTGTCATTACAAGCAACTCAGGAGTTATGCGGAGTACAGTGATGGAACCAAATAAGCTTCTGTGACAATGAGTGAGGTATCCTGAGATATATATATATTCTACAATGACTGGCCGTTAACATTCAAAATCTAGCATGGTGACTGGTCAGCCCAACCAGTGTGCCCATTGTAAATCCAAGCATATACCAGTGGAAAAAGGTCCGGTTGCCCAGATTTTTTTCCATTGGTATATACTGTAACTTTTAATTTTTAAAAGAAAAATAAATAAATAAAATTAGAAATCTGGACTCCAGACATACAAGAGAAAGAGACAGGGTGGAGAAAATACTAGGAAAATAAGGTATGTTATTCAAAACTAAAGACGCGTACCTGATTTTCCTTGTATTTTCTCCATTCTGTCTCTCTCCTACCCCAAAACTAAAGGAAACCTTTTTTTTTTATTTTAAAGGAACAATGGAGACTTTCCTTTCCTTTCTCCAATACTTTCTTTCCAAACCACTGATGTACTGGGTGGGAATGCAAGTCCCATACACATGTGCAGCACATCAAACAAAGTTACAGGATATGCAGTGGAAGCAGGAGAACACCATGGTGCCATTATATAAAGATGTTGTTTAAGAAAAGTAAGTAATTTTTTCTTAATTAATGCCATTGTATAATAGCAATAACCAACTCTGTGGTGTGGTATATTAAATTTACTGACAGTTGGCTTTATTTAATCACTCGGGCTTCGCCCTCATGATTAAACCACACCAACAGTGGGTAAATCTTAATATACCACACTGATGTTGTCAGTTATTGCTATATTATACCATGTCATGTGACAGCAGAGGACCAGACTTAACAATAACAGACTTAAGATGTTGATGTAAGAAAACTAACAAAAAAATAATGACTTTTAGCTGACCATGAACTCATGCAATTAATATGAGAACTAAAACCACATAATATTAAGTCCAATAACTACTCCTTTCATTATCCACTTATTATAAATAATCCCTGTGTCACCTCCTCCACAAACTTTACCCATCAACGCTCAGCAACCATGCTTCCATGATACTCTTTCTCAACCTTAAATTTCAGTACCTCCTCTGTTAAAACAATTTATAGTCTTAGCTCTCAAATGATCATTATTTCCTAAATGGCCATGTATCGGCAATGAATTGTTCCCCAATTATACAATGGAGGAAGACGAACAAAAGAGCTGCACTACTTCTTATCATCTTTGTCTCTGTTTACAAAAAAAGATTTTCTAACACTTTCATATTACATAAACACAGATGCAATGTGTGACTAACTAGCAGATTAAATGCACTTCTAAGACTCAGGGACTAAGCTTTATCTCACCTGAAGCATTCTGTAAATATAAAATTAGAGAACTGATTTATTCCATTACAAATTCTGGATAAAATGAATTCAATGTCATAAAGCTAACTTCAAAAAATATTAATAAGATGACCTATTCCAAATAAATAACTTCTGAAGGGAAATCATTTTTCTTACTCAAAGAACCCCCAAAACTAATACAGATCCCACAAACCATTTTTTGGAACATATGGTCTCATTTCCCAAGTCAGACTGCTTTAATGAATTATCATAACTCCCCTCAACACCAGCCTAACTCCTCCTCAATAAACATGCAATAATTTCAGACTCACCCTGAATCTTTGAACCTTTCTACTTCTGATCTTTAAAGTAAAAGACATTAAATCCACATTTAATAAAGCTTCAACCAAATCTCCATAATGTCAGACTCTCTGCTCCTCTAACTTCCTACATTTTAAGGACCATATTTCCATCACTCTTCAGCATATATTTAACCTTGTGTTATACAGTGATTATATGCCCTCAATATGAAACAAACAACAATCAAGCAAGCAAATAAATAAATAAATAAACACTAACCTTGTTAGACCCTTTCCAAAAATTCATGGACCAAAATGATTTTAGAAACATTTATAGTCCAATAACATCTGGCAAGCCATTAGAATAAATAGTGCACTCTTAACTGACAGCCTTATTACTCAGGTGTTAGAGTGCTGGTTTAGTAAACCAGAGGTCATGAGTTCAACTCTGTTGGGGTTGGTATAACAGTTAAGGTATTTACCTCACTAGCATTAGGTTTAATTCTCATCTTTGAAAGGGAAATTGGCAAGGCTAAGATGGCTTACAAGGGCAGCTAGGCTAGTACTTATCTTTGAACTTATAAACAAAATCGTCTCCAAAGCTTTACTTGGTTTCTTTACTTGAAAATGTACAATAATGGTAATTTATTTTCTCAAAGAAAAAGTGTCCTCAGTGACATGACAAATAACCTTAAAATTAGAGCAATCTTTATAGATCTAACAAAGCTTTTGGTCCTTATGGAACACAATAACTTTCCTAAAGCCATCATTAGTGCAGAAATCAGAACAAAAACAACTAAGTGGCTTGCAGATTGCCTTTTAAAAATCACTTTCCATGTCAAAATAGGAACATTTCAGTTCAGCACCATTAGACCTAGGCACTTCATAAGGCTCAGTACTAAGGTCAACTACTCTTTTCCATCTTTATGTGCAATTTACCTTTTGATTTAACAAAATTGGCAATCATTCATTATGCAAACGACATAACAACATACATATCCAACACCTCCTCATTGGCAAGTAAGTGCTAGCTTCAAAAGGCCCTATCACTAGTTTCGGACTGATTCAGTACTTCTTTCAGTTAACAAAATAAATATATTGCTTGAACATTCACTGCAAAGTCTGCTCATGTTTCTACTGAGTATAACTTCTCAGCAGTGTCAGAGAGTAGTCCACCTTGATCAAAGTATTAAACCATTAAACAAATGGAAAGAAAGCAATGCATTTTATTTAGTTATATAATTTAACAGAATGCATATGTTTTGGCTAATGTATTTAAACCTATATTAATAATTCCAGTAAATAGTCACACTGCATTTTTCCATTTAAGTGGTCTAACTGTTGTTATTAATTCTTGCTTTTTTCTTACGTGGTGTAATATAGTCGATATAGTTTAAGGCTTGTCTTTGCTTTGAGGCAGGTTTATGCCAATCAGCTACAGAGATAAGTGCATATGAATTTTCCCACCACTCTAAGCTGACATTACTGTGTTCTTTTAAACTGTTGCTGGATTCTGAATAACAAAGATAAGTAAAGATATTTAATTTCCTGATCTGTTTATAAATTCACCCGCTCAATGCCACAATTTGTTTAGTCAACTAAACACTTTAGCACTACACAAGAGGAAAGGTCAGCCTGCTAGTTTCACCTCTGTTGCTAGCCTTTTAGGACTAGATCATCTAAGACTTTATAAAACCTGCCTTATGTTCATGAATAATGAACTTATACTCAACACTAATAATATCATCGTTGAGAGGTATAAATGCCTAGTTAATCCACTGGCTTCTCTATCACCTATAAATGTTCCCTGTAACCTTCATATACCTCCACAACAGTACTCCCCTAATTACACAAAATGTCTTAAGCTAAGGCCCTGCAACCAAACTTGTAATTACGGACCTATCAGACTTTCAAACCTCACCTGCAAAGCCTTGGTATATATTATAAGTGACATTATAAATTTTGATATAAAGAATCTTGTAAGCTTTGGCCTCCAAAGGTAGATCCTGTCTATGTAATCTGATAACATTCTTTAAAAGGGTAATTAAACTGTAGATGGCTGCCATGAAGTGCAGACATTGTATATTTACTTGACAAAGGCCTTTGACACTATTCCCTATGCTGACATCATACAAGAGCTGAATGCTTTAAAAACTGATCCATATGTGGTAAGATTCATAGCAAACTGTCAGAAAGGAGGAGCTAACAAGGTGTGACCCACTATTGCAGTAGTTAGAGTGAATATACAGCAACCCAGAGCAAAAATGTTAGGGGGCATGAGCAGCTAATCTTCAGTGCATATCAGCATTTATAAACAAATGCCAGTATTGCATTTGGGGTCAAACTGAATCACTTAGCACTCCATGTGCATTATAAACTGCAGTAACTATGTGCTACAGTTTAAAATAAGAAAAGTGATTTTGTTATGCTAGCTACAGTTCTGGTGAAAGCTGCAGGTACCTCATTAGAACATATGAAAGTGACCAGCTGTGTCCATCAGGGCTTGGTACTGAGACTTCTTGGTATTGGCTTCTCAAATCTCCAAGCAGAGAGCAAAGAGCTCTGGCTAACAATGTCTGCAGAAGATTAAAAACTGGGGTTGTTATTAAGTCACACTACAACACCAAACTTTCCTGAATCAAGTTCCTTAATAAACTATCGGTGTACTAAAACTGGGTTGAAACTAAATATCAAGAAGTGTATTAATAATTTTGATACTCCACCTCTCCCCTCATAATATTGTCTAGACAGTATACATATGCAAAGGAAAAATGTAGTTAGTGCCCTGGGTAGAGTAGCTTTTAGCTCCTTCTGTTTTAATCATAGTTTCATGTTTGTCATGAAATACTTTTATTTAGCCTGGCTAATTGCCATAGGATGGTCTAAAGAGATAATTAGTCCACTATACTCAACCAGCCAGTTGTCAAGTACTGTGCTCTTTGGGGATGTATTTCATTAAACATATCAAACAATTAGAAAGACTCCAAAATGTTTCTAGCCATATAGATTGCAGGGCTAAAGTGGGCTGAAGTGCCTGAGCTATGAAGAGAGGCTGGAAATTCTATCCTTGTTTTCAGAGATGTATATTCTTTTGAGAGAGGTCTCTGTCTTACTTACCCTACCATTAGATACAAGATTTCCTTGGACTCCTTGTTTCTCTGCATGTCCAATATTTAAACAAATACTAGAATCAGGGACATACATTTTCACATTCAGGTAAAGAAAACATGGTAGAGGGACATGTTTATAATACAGTTCCTCCTAAAATGATGGAATAAGCTGTCCCCACATATAAAGTAGTGCAACTCAATATCTCCTTTTAAACATAAAGTAGATAACTAGATGGTTATCCACAAATCTATTCCAGGACTAACTGGTATGGCCCAGGAGATTCAGCCTGAGAGAGGGTATTGGCAGTCTGAGAATGGTTGTAAGACTCCATGGTCTTAGAATATCTGTGAACCTATAATCTGTACACAGACAAACACACAAGTATACTACCTATTGAGGGTTTTTGCATGCATGCAAGAAAGTGGTCAGAGACCTCAGGCAAGACTGGAATGAGGATCTTTTAGGCAATCACTACTTTTCATTGGGAAGACATGATAGATATTAGAAAACCTTTTAGGCAGATGCTGCAGATAATACATTTTAATACTTTGTCAGCTTTAGAATTCTTCAAGGAAAATTTCAGATTTACATTCCTGTAAGGTTTGTAACTTTTGATCTGGAGTGGTATGACAAGTTCTAATCTTCGTATTTTCTTTTTTTCTTTTATGTGTCTGGCAACTAGTAATTAGTGAACTTAGGCACTCTGTGAAGGGATGTTTTTATTGCTTTACATTATTTCTATGTTCTGTTACTGGGTTATAGAACAGGATGATGTGGTCTGCTTATGCTGCTTAAAAGATCTGCATCTATAAGGTATCTTTAGTTTAGTGGCTTAAACAGAATCGTCCCTTTCCTAAACATAAACTGTGAGAAACTATGTTATTGTTTGATTTTTATTTATTTGTTTAGCAGTGATATCCTCTATGCATAAGTACCTTTTGTCAGGTATGATCCAGAATTATATGTAATTATTTAGTATTATCTGGTTAAGTGATTTATTTAGTCACACTATAGGTAAGCAGACGCTGAGAGAATTAAACTCTGAACTATAAAATGAAACTAAATCACATCTCATAGTCCAAATCATATGCACAAACATGCCCATAACTGAGGATATCTAGCTTAAGAGGTAGAAAAGCCCCATGGTCTGACGATGGACTCCCCAGTCAGGTTTATCTATCTGCTTATACTCAGAAACACACATATGTGTATATATGTGTACACACACACACACACACACACACACACACACATATATATATATATATATATATATATATATATATATATATATATATAGATATCTGTCTATGTGCGTATGTGTGTATTGACAGATAAATAGATATTCCTTAAGAGGAAGAAAAGCCACAGATCACACTACTTAGGTGCATACACACACACACACACACACACACACACACATATATATATATATATATATATATATATATATATATGGTCTACTTCAATGTATAGAATTACCACTTCATTGAATCCCACATCATTGCGACAACATTGCTGAAACTGTAGAATGTCAGCAGCATAATAGATGAAAATGTTAGTCACTTTGACTCTAAATATCTTCTCTTTGAGTAAAACTTCTACTAACAAAATGCTGCTTGATCTCAGTAATTATGTAGGCTTTACAGCTGGTCATGGATCAAAGTGTGGTTCCTGCTGATTGCAGCTTTTAGAAATATTCCTGTTGACTGTTTTCATTAGTTTGTAAATTGGTAAATGTAACTTTTAATTAGACTTTGTGCAGCATTGCCATAACACTATATATGTTTCATATTTCTTAGTTATTGTATGCTGAAATAATTTTATATTTCTCTCATGTTATTCATGCAGTGCTCAAATAAATGCTGAATTTAGATTTCTTCAGATGAATACCGCTTTGTACAATATCTGTTTCAAATTTTTATATTGATTCATTGACATATTAATTGGATCTTTCCATATTGTTTATATAGTATTTAGGATTAATCACTCAAATAAATGCTGAATGGAGATTATAGATTCATAGATTCTCCATTCGTCTTCTTAGCTTGCTTTCTGGGCATCAGTGATTCACAGATTTCTATTATTGAAGCTGCCCAGCAGAGAAGGGAAGAAGACAATTCCAGGGATTCAATAAAGTAAATTTTCCATGCAGGCACATTGTAGCCACTCCTGCATGGAATATGGCTGATAAGCGATCCAGTAAACTACTTATTTGACGTGCACGAACCTGCTATTCCTGCATGGATACCACTGCATAATGCTAATTACCACATTTGCTGGTGAAAACCATGCATACAACTTGAATTAGCTATTCATCAAGCAGACAGGCATCCATGCAACAGTAGTGTTAGTTGCAGAAATGTATTCAGCTACTAGCTGAATACATTTCAGCAAAAATGAAAAAGGAGGCATGACAACTAGAAAAAAAAGCATATATTATAATCTTTAGGCATGCCAATGGCCAAATATATGGCCATTGTCAAGGAAAAGTGTTACATTTACATATAATTAAAAGTTTTTTTTTTGGTCGATCTTGGCTGTTTAAGCATAGGGCAGTGGCGCACAAATGGATCATGTCAAAAAGAAAAAAAATGTGAAAACTTAATTTTAAGAATAATCTGCAGTTTGCGATTATAGTCTATGGCATGCAGAATCAAAACAATACCAGGGAACAATGGTTGTTAAGGGGAAAGACTCTGGGGTAGTGCAGTAACTATGGGCTAAGGCAGTGGGGTATGCAAATGAGGGGAAATTTACTGAATCACAGAAATCTTCTAAGGTACAAACTGTACCTAACCGTGTAGGTGCTATAACATGATGGTGTAAGCAGGAGGAGCAACAGACATGAAAGCAGGGGTATGTCATGCATGGTATAAACACATTGGAGCCCTGTGGCCCCCAGATAAGCTTAGCTAAGAATAGCTAAGCAAGGGGGTGTTTCTGAGGCTGTTTTGACTTATTCCATAAAAGGAAGAGCGTGTTCACATCCAGAAAGGGCCATTTCTTCCTGTTTACATTACCTAAACAGGTTTTCGTGGTATGCACCAGGTCTATAACAAAAAAAAAAAAAACAGAAATAGCTGGACTGTTTACATTTGGGCACTAGGTTTGCACAGCATGCCTCAGGGCTTAAAAGGGGAGGAAATGGGAAGGGAAAAAAGGGAAAAAAAGGGAAATAGCAGAATAAAAGCAATCAAGTACAAATTATATAGCTAACAGGTGGAATGAATCATAGTCAGCCAATCATACAGGCAGCATCTGCAGCATAACAGTATAACTATGGAAACACCTTATACTCCTCTTTTTTCGGCAAACTGTGCACCATTGGTGTACACATGTGGGAAATTTTAACTGGGAAAATGTTAGGGGCTGCCATTGCTTTGATCCATCAGTATGTGCTAGAGGCTGAGGGCAGAGAGGTTGATAATGCTGACAACTGCCACAGACCAAGGAGGAGGAAAAGGTTGTTCAGACCCAGGGTAACCTACCAGAGTCCACATGATCTGGAGATAGTAGAGTGCTACAGGGTGGACAGAGACATACTTCAGCAAATCACAGAGCTGTGCTGGCCTCAACTCAGACCTAGAGCTGACAGAGGGGAAGCCATCCCAGTGGATACCAAGGTATGTGTAGCCTTAAGAATTTTATCTACAGGTACTTTCCAAAGACCTACTGGGGCCATCATTGGGGTCTCACAGGCATCTGCATCCAGGGTACTCAAACAGTCCTTGGATGCCATGCTACCAGATGCTGTTGAGCACATTTACTTCCCCAACACCTGTGAGGAGAGTACCAGCAATATGCATCTCTTCCACCGTGAAGCAGAATACCCGGAGGTACTGGGTGCCATAGACTGCATGCATATCCACATCAAAGCACCACTTGCTGAACAGGGTAGGGTCTACATAAACTGCAAAGGATTCCACTCCATCAACTACCAGGCTATATGTAATGCCTAGGGCATTAACATGAATGTGTGTGCTGGCAGCCCTGGAAGCTATCACGACTCCCACATCTGGCATCCATCACAGCTGTACCAGGCATTTGCCAGTGGGGGTATTCCATATGGCCATCTGATGGGGATGCTGGCTATGCAATGGAGCAGAAGATGATGACACCCATCAGAAATGCACACACACCCACACAAGAATGCCATAAAGAGGCACACCCACAAACCAGGATCATTAGGTTCCACTGTCTTGACATATCTGGTGCAGCCTTGCAATACTCTGCAGCCACATGTGCGCACATGTTCAAAGTATGTGCCATGCTACAGAATATGATCCTGCGGAAGTAGTTGTAGCAGGAACAGCACGGGGAAGGGCCACACAGCCCACCAGCATTACCAAGGTCCTCAGAAACACAGATGGATTAGGAAGAGGAGGCCTCTGAGCCAGCTCCTATAGGCATATGGAGGCATGTCCAGTATGTTTAGGCCTTGGCAAAGAGGGAAGGCATAGCACACACACACTGACACTGTAGGGACCCCAGGGACTGACACTTCTCTCTGACTCACACACACAGTAAAATGTATGACACACACATCACATTCCCTGTAATTTACCATGTATAGGCAGTATACTGTGTGCATCCAACATAGGCAGCCCTCAAGCACCATCCTCACAACTGCTGCAGGCACAAGGTAAGTCAGTATTCTTAAAAATAAATGAATGGATTAGTATGTTTTGCTAGCATATCTATGGTAATGCTGCATGCATGTAAGGGAATGTTTTCACCTACTGGGATAGCAGCACACAACTAACAGCTATGTGGGACACCAGGAAATGTCTGGCCAGAACTGGCCTCCACACACTATGCAGTAGTACCCAAGGTGGCAGATCCCACTGCAGTATATGTGTGGGGCAACTAACTGGGGGATCATAGGTCACAGGCATTGATGTCAGGGTGAAGATCCCATACCCATCCCTCACATCCACACAGAAAGTCAGCTGTAGAAAACCAAAGAGAAATGTCTGGTAAAGGCACACAAATGGTAGCAATGTTGAATTACCCCCCCCACACACACACACAAACAGACTCACACAGTAATATTACAGCAGGACTTGCAATTGCAATAAGACTATGAAGGTTAAGAAGTTTGAAACTCAAATGTATGCTATTACAATCTGACCTGTGGTCTTTACTGATATGCCTCTAGTCCCCAAGACAGGGTGCAATAGTATAGTAAATGGAACCAAAATGTAAAGCAAATATCAGCATAGTCTGTGAAAATGTGTACAGTTGACAGGCATGCCACTTATATACCCATATAAATGCAGTAACATGTATTTTTGCAGGGAAATAGCAACAAAGCACACATTGGCAGGGCTGTACCAATACACATGAAAAGTTTTGCCTGTCCACAATATGCAGGGGTCAATGAGCTATGTGTATGTGTGGTTAATACTGTCAGGATCTGGCCAGCATGTTCACCTGGCAGTCGTCTTGTAGTGCCCTAGGTTCTGTGCTGTCTCTGACAGGTCCATGTGCAGATAACTGCAATGCCAACTATTATGCATGTCAGTGACACCCACTGCTCTGCCACTGATGTACCTGGAAGACACAGTGCTATGTGAAATATACTACACATATAATGGACATCTTGAAGGATGTGTAGCGGAGGTGCCAAGGCTTTTTTAATATAAGTGCTTTTTGGTACAGTTGCCAGTGGTTATTCTCAATAATCCTTTTTCCTTATGTTTGCTTTTACATATAATGGACATGCCTGCAAAGTAGAATGCACTCTGTACCCACACCCATAACTCCCACCCTCTGACAGCAAGATGTCTGGACAAGGGAAAAATTAAAAGTGGAACAGAGGCACAATGATAGGCATATGTTGTATCACCCTTACATACTGACAAAGTTGGTAGGGGGAGGGGTTTGCAGTAGCGGCAATTGTCTGAAGGTTATGTAGTCTGAAACAGTAATATTAGTCATTATTTTGTAACATCACTCTTCAATTATATGTAAGTAACTTGCTATAAAATCTCAATTTTACGTAAAAAGGATGAAACCTCTAGCCAAACACCTGGACAACCTGTCAAAAATGTACAGGTGAGAGCTATGCCCACGCAAGGATATGAAATCTCAGGTTAGAAAGATACCACACAAGCAGAAGATCCCCAGCCAGTATATCACCAGGTTGCTGGACTGTTTACACAGCGCATCATCACTCAACTGGCTGTTGCCACACTTCACAAATGGCCTTGTTGAGCAAGAATGTACATAGCTGCCTCATAATATTGGTCTATGCATCATACAACTAGTATTCCTCTGGTAAAGCACTGTGATGATCTGAAGATGTCTGGCACTAGGTAATGGCACAATACATTACAATGTCAGACTACAGATATGTCAGAAAATGTCTGCTAAACAAAACAAGTACCCTGAGGACAGTCCTGTGTACTCCTTAGAAATATGGCTGTAGTACACAAAACCCTGGACTGGAGTACACCTATCTCTGGAATGGAGTCCTGCTCTAACTATAGAAGGTCACATGGGGCATGCTCCTACACTTAGAGAATCATAGGACATGTTGGAACCCACATTGGAATATATGACTGTATTGTGTATATATGTCTGTGCATACAGACACCTATGTACACCTTAACTGTCCCCACACACATACATCAGACAGGTTTACCCTCAGCTAGCTGTAGGTGGCCCATATGTGATATATCTGCATCTGTTGCATGAGATACACACACATATATTTGGGCAACAGATAACAACATATGTCAAGCATACGCACACACATAGATGTGGGGAAGTGAGAGAAAGACAGTGATAAAGAGAAAGAGAGACACAGGGGAAAACAGTCACACATATGGATACCCTGAATGGCATACAGTGATGTCATGCTGTGGACAGTGGCATACAGTGGCATACCACTTGTAAACAGTTGCATGTGCCAGCAGAAAAGGTGAGTCCCATTGTGCAATAGTACTGAGATTAGGTTTATAATATCACATCACCTGTCTGTGAGTGTGTGTGTGTGTGTGTGTGTGTGTGTGTGTGTGTGTGTGTGTGTGTGTCCGTAGGTCTAAGTATTAGCAGACAATTCACACTCAGTATACTTCACATTGCCCTTTTTCACAAGATCTTCTGCTGTCATTCACCTTAGAAGTTCCATTGGACACCTATCACCCCTATAAGCTCTGTAGCATGTGCAATAACTGCATAACACTATAGTACAAATTACTAGATAGGTTTGGGTTCTAATCCCAATACTGCTACTGTGTGTAAGACAGTTGTGTGTGTGAGAATGAGGGAGTACCAGACGAAGATAAACACCAGCTGTACCACAGCAATGTAGTTTATTAGGATAGTAAGCACTTTCAGGGATCCAACCCCTTCATCAGACAATATGTGAAGAGACCTTACTTTTGCTTTGTGAGAATGAGGGAGTGTCTCTTTATAGGAGAAACAGTTTTAGGACATTCCCACCCGCAACACTTCCCGGTGCCCCACTATATCAGTCCTGCTGATGTCATTCCCCTTATCAACACCTTTGGCTAGTTGCTTGCCCAGTAAGTTCCATAGCACATGTGATAACTGTGTAACACTATTGTACAAATAACTAGATAGTCAGCGGTTATATTCTCAGATCCAGCAAATGTGTGTGTGGGTGTATAAGTGTGTGTAAGTGTGTATGTTTGTAAGAAGAAATATTTTGATATGTTTCCCACCCAGTGCTCTACTTTATCAGTCCTGCTGATGTCATTCCCCTTATCAGCACCTTTAGCCTGTTGTCAGTTCAGTAAGCTCTATAGTGCATGCGATAACTGTGTAACACTATAGTACAAACCACTAGGTAGGCAGGAGTTCTAATCTCAGATCCAGCAAATGTGTGTGTGGCTAAGTATATATGTTTGTAAAAAGAAGTGATTTGATAAGTTACCCACCAAGTGCCCTACTTTAGCAGTCCTGCTGATGTCTTTCGCCTTATCAGCACCTTTGGCCAGTTGTCAGCCTAGTAAGCTCTGTAGTGCATGTGATAACTGCGTAACACTATAGTACAAATGACTAGATAGGCAGGGGATCTAATCTCATATCTGGCAAATGTGTGAGTGTGTATTCTTGTAAGAAGAAGTATTTTGATGAGTTTCCCACACAGTGCCTTACTTTATCAGTCCTGCTCATGTCATTCCCCTTATCAGCACCTTTGGCTAGTTGTCAGTCCAGTGAGCTCTGTAGCAAGTGAGATAACTGTGTAACACTATAATGCAAATCACTAGATAGGCAGCAGTTCTAATCTCAGATATGGCAAATGTGTGTGTGTGTGTGTGTGTGTGTGTGTGTGTGTGTGTGTGTGTGTGTGTGTGTGTGTGTGTGTGTGTGTGTGTGTGTGTGTGTAAGTGTATATGTTTGTAAGAAGAAATATTTTGATAAATTTCCCACTCAGTGCCCTGTTTTATCAGTCCTGCTGATGTCATTCCTTGTATCAGCATCTTTGGTCAAGGTGCCAGTCCAGTAAGCTCCGTAGCTTATTTGATAACTGTGTAACACTATATTACAAATCACTAGATAGGCAGCGGTTCAAATCTCAATATTGGCAAGTAAGCATGTGTGTGTGTGTGTGTGTGTGTGTGTGTGTGTGTGTGTGTGTGTGTGTGGAAAGAGAATCATATCATGTGTGGGTTGTACCATTTTGAGTGTGTACCATGCTGTACACTTCCCATCACCCTACTTTACAAGGCCTGCTGATGTCATTCACCTTAGAAGTACCTTGGGACAAGGTGAATTCATATAAGCTCCGTGGCACATCTGATAACTGTGTAACACTGTAGTAAAAATAACTAGATAGACAGGGGTTCTAATCGCAGTACTGGCAAATGTGTGTGTGTTTGGATTGAGAATCATATCTTGTGTGGATTATACCATTTTGAGTTGAGTACCACCCTGTACACTTCCCATCACCCTACTTTACAAGGTCTGCTGATGTCATTCACCTTAGAAGTACCTTGGAAAAGGTGAATTCATATATGCTCTGTGGCACGTCTAATAATATGTGTAACACTGTAGTAGAAATAACTAGATGGGTAGGGGGTGTCATTTCAATACTGGTGACTGTGTTTGTGTGTGCATTTGGGTGAGAATCATATCCTGTGTGGATTATACCATTTTAATGCGTGTACCATCCATGCCTGTTTACCACCTCCTGACGGCATTACTTTATATAGCATGTTAATGGCATATGCTTCACATGCAGCATGTTGAATCATTGCACAGGCCATTCCAGTCATCTGTACAGATGTATATGACATATCTGGATGTTTGCAACTCATATGGGGTCTGTATCCCCTAACAATAGCCATGTATGTGATATTGTTGCCAAATAGGTCACGGTTAGTGTACTGACACACATGCCAGCATCAAATATCATACCTGACTGAAACATCATGGTGATGCAACATCTGTTACACTATCACTTGTCCAGGCTTGTAGGAGCAATAGATTTTTCCAGTTGCTATTTCTGGTGGGTTATCTCACCATCCATGAAGGCATTCACAACATGTGTTGTAAGAGGTAGTGGGTTATATCCCATCCATATAAACATGTGTATGTAGCACTATAGTACATTAAAGTGGGTATGTAGGTTTACAAATCTATCCATTGCCAGCTGTGTTTGTGCTACTGTATGCCCATTCGCTGTGTCAGTCTTTACTGTGTGCATGCAAAGGATATATCAGTTTGTCTCCCTGTTCCACCCTGTGAACTCAGGAATACATACCACAAACCTGTCATACACAGTAACATGCATGCCCTCAGCAACTGCATTAGGCTTGATTGCATGGGAAAGAAATGGCAGGGGCAACAGGTGCTGACACATGAATCTGTTGCAGTCAATTTAATGGCTAAGCTGGTGAGGGACCTACTGAGAGTACTCCAATAACCTGTTCCATATGTAGGAGTTTGTGGTACTACACATCACTGAGCTGACATGTCTGAAGGCTACCTGTCTGTGACAAGGGGTATGTACAGTGTCCATCACACACTGATGCATGCATACACACCTCATAAATGTGCATATAAAGCTGTACCTTGGCTATGAAATGTTCGGTGTATTTCAACTCTGCCAAACTCCACATTGGTAATGTCTGCAGGGCCACAGCCTGCAGACACACAGACACCTGGAACACAAACAGAATCCAGCATGTCAGACTACATTCAGTCAGTGGTACTAACAGCAATAATGCATCATGGCTAATAAGGTACATATACCTTTATGTGTACCCATAACAAATGCAAATAGATAGCACCTTAAACAGTATTACATAGCTACACTGTACTATATTCACCCTGTGCATCAAACCCATATTAACCTGTCCCTGCATCGATGGTATGGATGACTGGGATGTGGCACAGGTATCATCATATGCACAGCGTGTGGTGTGGGATTTTCAGAGGCCTAGGCTGGGCCATACTGTTGACATCCATGTGTGTGTGTGTTTGGAGGAATATCCTATAGATGGGCTGTGCAGAAGTATTGTGTCTGTCTGGAGGTGACCTTCCTGTGAAACAGATGTGTGTGTGTATGTATGCACACAGTCACACCATATGGCTGCCCTACACAGGGGTAAGTTGGACAGCTGTGGACCCTACATGGCAGGGTGTTGAGTTTACCATCTCCAGCCATGGACACGTGAACTGGTCCTGCAAGGGGTCTCACTGGCACCATTATGCCCAAGGCCAAATGCAGTATCACTTCCTGATGGTGACTATTGTCTGCTGGATCCATGTCCCTGATTTCCATGACCTGTTCCACTGTGATGTGGACAGCAACGCCCCTTCAGTAGTGCTGGTGTCACTGACACTATGGGAGAGTGAAGGTGCAAGGCCCCATAGACTCGCAGCTGATATTGCTGCCGATTTACGTCCATGTGGCTAAGGCCCATCTCACACATTACGCTCTAGCACAGACATGCCATGGTCGAGGATTGCCAAGGTCTCACCCCGCTGTCTATTCATGAACTCTGTATTTTGGTATGTGGCCTCAACAAGGTCATGTATGTCACCACGTAAATCAGAAAAAGTTGCATCCACCACTCTGAGTATTTGTCTGGAGTTGCATTCACTACATGCCTGTGCATTCATGACAGCCCAAAACATACATCTGGTGACACCTGCTGTGGCACTTGCAACAGCGGCTTGATGAGCAGCAGTTCTCCTGCGAGCACCACTGTCCATCCTCCTGTATGGGTCCTTGCCTGCACTGTGGCTATGGTCAGTGTCTACACCCACACCTGCCATAGTCATCACACTAGCTTGTTCCATACCATCACCTGCCAACTGCCTATCATCTGTGGCTGCTGGGGAAGGGGCATGTGTGGGCATTGTGACTGTGTGCTGGGACATTGTGGATGTCTGTGGGATGCAAACGTATGGCAAAGATTTAGCCCCAGACAACATCACCTGTGCCTGAATATGACCATCATCATTGCCAGAGTCTGCAGAGACACTGACATCAGATATTGAGAGGGAGGGACCATGGCCACCATGACCACTGGTGGGGGAAAGACAACATATATAAATTAATAGCTGCATTATACAGTTTGCTGCTACACACACACACACACACACACACACACACACACACACACACACACACACACACACACACACACACACACACACACACACATGCACACACACATACAAGTGAGGTGGCAGCCAGGCATTACACAGACCTCACAATAGCCAACTGGTGACATTCACAACACAGTCAGACCACTACATACACACCCTGGACAGGCCCTCAACATCATGCAGTGCAGCCCTTTCCACTTCCAGTTACAACTTATATACACCTCTGTGATATATGAGTAGTGTTAGCAGGTGATGGGTATTCAAGTAGCACACACTGCACCCATGTACACATAATTGCTGTTCACCTGTATAGCACATTGGCAACTCCTACAGAACAAAGCTCTCAACTGTGTAGAGTGTTGCTGAATGTCTACATGTGTGGCTCATATTTCTGGTCTGTGTTTCATAAATCCAATATTTGTCTGACACATTACTGGGATGATATGAGGACTGGTGTCATTATTTAATGACATATTTTGAGTCACATGTACGTTACAACAGAACCAGTTACACTAACAACCTTCTATGCTTACAGTGGATAGTATAAGTGTAGACACCCTTGTTAACATGCCAGGTTTGTCTGATATATAACATTAGACCACAGAAATCATGTGATAATATTTACCACCTTTAATGTGACCTATAACCTGTGCAATCCAATTGAAGAACAAACACATCGGTTAGGGGTAACATCTAGAAGTTGAAATATGTAGAACAGGCTGGTTGTTTGACTGTGCACACCTTTAAACTAATAGTTATTTAAAGCACCTTTTTATTTCACAACAGCAGACAATCCTCTTGGGAAGGTGTGTATCAGCATGGCACATTTCGATTTAGCAATATTTGTACACTCTCCCTTGCAGAAACCCTCCTACTCTGCCAGATTGTGAGAGTATCACTTCTGCACAGGCCTTTTCAGGGCACCCCACAGATTCTCTATTGGATGTATGTGTGGACTGTGGCTGGGCTATTCCAAAATGTTGATTATCTTCTGGTGAAGACATTCTTTTATGGGCTTTGATGTATGGTATGGGTCAATGTTGTGTGGAAAGCTGTAAGTCCTCTCCATCCACAGCTTTTTAGCAGACATATGACTATTTTGTGTCAAAAGGGACTGGTATTTTGAACTGTTTCTAATCCCCTCCACCTTGGCTACAGGCCTACTTCCAGTTTCAGAATAGCAACCCCAAAGTAGGACACTGCCATCACCATGCTTCACCATGGGGATGATGTTCTTTTGATAATGCACAGTGTTGTTCTTCTGTCAAACAAACCTTTTGGTATTATGGCCAAAACGTGCAACCTTGGTCTCATTACACCATAACACATTTCCCCATGTGCTACTGGGGGACCTGATTTAGTTTTCCTGAGAAATTCACCAGATCTGGATGTTGTTCTGTGTGTGAGAAGGCTGCCATCTTCCAAACCTACCCCTTAGGCCAGACATGTGGAGAATATGGGAGATTGTTGTCACATGTAATACACAACTGGTACTTAACAGTGATTCCAGCAATCCTGTAGTGTTGCTGGAGGTCTCCTGGCAGCCTCCCTGACCAGTTTGGGTCTTGTCTTTTCCACACATTTGGAGGTATGTCCAGCTCTTTGCAATGTTACTGTTGCCCCATATTTCCACCAACATTTGATGACTGTCTTTACTGTGTTCCATGGTATATGCAATGCTGTGGAAATGTGTTTGTACCCTTCTCTGTTCTGATACCTTTCACAAATGAGATCCCTTTGTGCTTTGTAAGCTGTATGCAAACTATGGCTGTTGCTGTAGCAGCCAACTGAGTAAAGTTAGGATAATCCTTGTAGTCCAGTTGACCGTTATTTGTTGTTAATCAAATAGTCTCCGTAATTGATGGCTGGTGTTTACCCAAGAAGACTTAATGCTGTAATAATATCGAAAGTTGCTTCAACACAGTATTAGCTTCAGCCTGTGCACACATATACATCTAGTTTCTTGTAAGTTTTTTATGCGTTATAATTGTTCCCTTAACAGATTTGTCTGTTTTACAGTTGAATTGTACAGGTTATAGGTCACATGACAGTTTGAAAGGGTTCAGAAATGTGTCATTGTGCTCTCATTTTTGTATTTCACAAATTCCTGGCATTCTAACAGGTGTGTGTACACCATTTATATGCACTGTATAACACTAATTTATAAATATGTCCCTAGTTTTGGGCCTTCATCCCTCCATTTTGTCAGTCTTTGTCCAGATTTCTTGCAATGACAGGTTGTGAGGTATGCTAAAGATATGTGATATCTCCTGCAAATAGGCCCCTGTGATGACCACTGTGATGCAATGCAGCTAACCCCACCACAAGTGAACATGCATATATTGCAAAATAGCTAAAAGTAACAGTTGTGTGCATGGTCAAATGCATGACCTCAACATGCCTGAGTTACTGGTGAACCACAGCAGGAAAATCCCATACTCACTGGCGTCAGGCTGCTGTCCCACATGCAGACCAGAGGAACCTATGTAGTTGTGGGAGAGAGGTATTGTCAGCAGACTCACATTTGGCATTGGTACAAGATGAATGCTATGTGTCTGCACAGGCACAGTACAAGCTATGATAGTACACAATTTGCTGTCACTTACCATAGATGTGCACTTGTGTGCATTATTAAACCCCACCCACAAATGCAGTTTGAACTGACATATGCATGTAGATACTCTATTGAAGACAGTATCGCTGCTACATGAATACGTTGATGTGCACTGTGGCCTTAGCTGGATGCTCCTTGCCTGTTGCCTGGGTGCCACTTACCTCTACGACTCATGTTTCATATGTTGGGTGTTGTGTGGGGGCTGCCCCAAGGTTGGCAAGGAGCTCCTCTGTTGCCATAAGTGGGGCCTGTGTGGCTGGACCCTCTTCTGTAGCAGTATGGTCCTTGGCCATGGCAGCAGTCCTTTGCTGGACACAATGTATCTGCAGATGTTGTCAGCTCCAGCCAAACAGCACTGCATGGTGCTGTATTATTGCTTCTGTAATAGCTGCAGTTGTCTCTGCAGTGTATGCTTGCTGACACTACATGCCACTTGGAAGACATAAACAGGGAAATGCATCAGAGGACCTCAAATATTGCCCAGAGTTATTTACAGAGCCAGCACATCAATATTGCCTATCATTAGCCACCACTTACAACCACCTCATACCCTTGTCATCTATCAACAGTATGAACCTGCATTGCACTCCTGGTTCTGAAATGTCATGTTCCCCCCAATGAGGGCCCATACATTGCATAAAACACAATTCATCATTCACGTTTGTGTAGAGGGATGACCGTGGCTGTCTTACTTGCAGATGGGATGTCAGTGGTGCTTAGGCTTTGCTTGCATACAGTTTGTAATGGAGCTGGAAGCATATGCCTGAGTTCATGTAGGATGCAGATAGGAATGTCATCAGGTCCCATGGAGACTTGCTTTTGTTGACTTTGATTAAGCAGTATACACCTACTCCCTAATGATAAGGGGAGGGGTGCAGGTACTGTGCATATCCACCTACACTGATGGTGAGCCAGGGGGGTGATGTTTGCCCTAAACATGTCTGCAGCAGGTTGGCTATAGCTATGGTGTGTTTGTATTTGGTGTGATTGCCCACCATTACAGGGTGGGTTGGGTTGTTGTCTCTGAGATTGCAGACATATGTGAAGATGGCCTTGTGATTGCCCTTGGTGGATGTGTCCAATTTGTACTCATAGTTAGCCTTATGGTAATCCACCTGTGAATTCATATGCTCATTCAGACAAAGGTTGACTCACTGCGATGTTGGTGTCTCCTCCTACTCTGACCTATACAGCCGACATTGTGACCAATTATGTAGTTTGTGTATTGCTGCTGTCCAGCAAAGGGGATTACTCTACTTTTGTGGACACAGGTTTTACAGGTAAGGTACTGCTGAGTCCATACGGCTATGTCGGTGGTTAGGTGGTTATATGGCTGTTTGTAGTAGGCATGGACATGAGGTCATAACACAGTTGGACACCTCTGAAATTTCAACCTGATGATCATGCTTATTCTAGTACCCATGTCTGTGTCAGGGCAATGCAACAACCAGTAGCTGTAGAAATCTAACTCTGTTGGATGCACAGAAACTGAGATTACACACATGTATAACATGTACAGCTTATTTACTTTATATTTTGCATTCCGTGTCTGTTGTTATGAGGCAGCCAGGTACACCTGCTCATACATAGATGTGCACAGATAATACCTGATATACATTTCTGTTCTATGTCAATATGGAACACTGTAGATAAACTCTTGCTGCTCAGTCAGTCCTGTTAACTTGTAAGAGCAGGACATCTGAAGGATGCCACACATACATGGGGGAAGGGGTTGATGGGCCAGAATTAGTGACACTTTCCCAATGTTGCTGTAACACACTTGAGTCATTTGAAAGCGCAGCAGCCTTTGCATTCACAGACATACCCTGAAGAATGTCTGATGATCATATGGCAGGAAGAGAGGAGAAAGGCTAGGAGTGTGTTAGTGAGGGTAGGGACTTTTAATGTTGGCAGTATGACTGGTATGGGGACACAGCTAGATGATATGATGGACAGAAGGAAAGCTGATATATTATGTGTGCAATAGACCAGATGGAAGGTGCGTAAGGCTAGGTTATCGGAGTCAGGTCTAAATAGTTCTATCATGGTGTGGATGGGAGGAGAAATGGTGTAGGGGTTATCCTTAAGGAACAGTACGGCAAGGGTGTTTTGGAGATGAAAATAGTGTGTGATAGACTGATGTTAATGAAGTTCGAAATTGATGGTGTAAGGATGACTGCTGTTAGTCCATATGCTCCGTTAGTTGCGTATGCGATGGATGAGATGAAAAAATCTTGGAGCAAGTTGGATAAAGTGATCATGACTATACCCAAGGGTGAGAAAGTGGTGATTGGAGCAAATTTCAATGTGCATGTTGGTGAAGGGAACTGAGGGGATGCGGAAGTGATGGGTGGATCCAGAAGTGATGGGTAGGTATGGTGTTAAGCAAAGGAATGTAGAAGGTGAGATGGTGGTGGAGTTTGCAAAAAGGATGGACATGGCTGTGGTGAATGCATATTTTAACAAAACAGAGGAGCATAGGTTGACATACAAGAGTGTAGGAAGATGCATACAGGTGGATTATCTCCTATGCAGGAGGGCCTTTTTGAAAGAGATTGGAAGCTGTAAAGTGGTGACAGGGGAAAGTGTAGTTAGGCATCATGGAATGTTGTTTTGTGGGATGACATTGGTGATCAAGAAGAGGAGGAGGAGTGTGAGGGCTGCACTCAGGATCAAATGGTGGAAACAGAAAAAGGGTGACTGTGAGGCTGTTTTCAGGGAAGAATTAAGACAGATAGTGGGTGGCATTGAAGTGTTACCATATATCTGGGTAACTACAGCACAGCTATTAAAGGAGACAACTAGAAATGTGCTTGGTGTGACATCTGGACAGAGGAAAGAGGACAAGGAGACCTGGTGGTGGAATGTAGAAGTAGAGGAGTATACAGAGAAAGAGGTTGACGAAGAAGAAGACTATTGTCAGAGGGATGAAGAAAGTAGACAGGAGTATAAGAAAATGAGGTGCATGGCAAAGATAGAGGTGGCAAAGGCTAAGGATGAGGTGTATGAAAGATTGTATGAAAGGTTGGATATTAAGTATGGAGAATAGGACCTGTACCAATTGGGTAGACAGATGGATCGAGCTAGTAAGGATGCACAGCAGATAAGGGTGATAAAGGATAATGAGCAAAATGTACTCATAAGAAAGGAAAGTGTTGAGCAGATGGAAAGAGTACTTTGAGGGACTGTTGAATGAAGAGAGTGAGAGAGAGTAGGTTGGATGATGTGAGTATGGTGAATCAGGAAGTGCAATGAATTAGCAAGGAGGAAGTAAGGATAGCTATGAAGAGGATTCAGAATGGAAAGACTGTTGGTCCAGATGACATACCTATGGAAACATGGAGATGTTTAGGAGAAATGGCAGTGGTCTTTTTAACCAGATTGTTTAATGTAATCTTGGAAAGTGAGAGGATGTGTCAGAGGTGGAGAAAAGGTGTTTGGGTACTGATTATATGAATAAGGGTGATGTGTGAAGCTGTAGTAACTACAGAGGGATAACATTGATCAGTCACAGCATGAAGTTATGGGAAAGAGTAGTGGAAGGTAGGTTAAGAAGGGAGGTGAGGACTAGTGATCAGCAGTATGGTTTCATGCCAGGAAAGAACACTACAGATGTGATGTTTGCTCTGAAAGTGCTTATGGAAAAGTACGGAGAAGGTCGAAAGGAGCTGGGCTGTGTCTTTGTGCAGTTAGAGAATGTATATGACAGGGTGCCTAGAGAGGAGTTGTGATATTGTATAAGGAAGTCAGGAGTGGTGGAGGAATCCGTAAGAGTGCTACTGGATATTTACAAGGGTAGTGTGACAGTGGTGAGTTCTGCGGTGGGAGTGACAGGTGCATTTATGGTGGAGGTGGGATTACATCAGGGTTCAGCTCTGAGACCTTTCTTATTTGCAGTGGTGATGCAAGTAGTGAGAGGACCCAAGATTAAACCCTGTGGGACTCCACTTGTGACTAGTTGGCAGTCTGACTTGGAATCAGCTACTTTCACACTGTGGGTTCTATCTGTGAGCCAGTTTGCAATCCATCTAGTAATATAGGGTTTGATGCCTAGCTTAGTGAGTTTTTCTATAATTCCTGAGTGGGGAATGGTATCAAAGGCCTTGGCCAGATCAAGGTAGGCTGTATGAACCACCTTGCCTTCATTTTAAGCTTTGTTGACTGACTCAAATAAGTTGAGCAGGCATGGTCTACCCTTCACAAAACCAAACTGTGTGGGATCCGGAGTGTGGAGATTCCCTATATCCTTATGTATTAGGTCCTTGATGATGCATTCCATAGCTTTGCATATCAGACTCATCAGGCTAATGGGTCGATAGTTACCAGGGTCTGTAGTCGCTCCTCTTTTGTGGAGAGGGATGACTGTAACAGTGCGCCATTTGGTAGGGACAAAGCCTGAGGTGAGGCTGTGATTGAACAGGCCACACAGGTGAAGTGCCAGTTCACTCTTTAGTTCATGTAGAACACAGCCAGGGATATTGTCAGGTCCCATAGAAACTGTATTCTTGGCCTTGGACAGTGCTGTTTTAACTTCTGCAGCAGTAATACTGGGTGCCTTGCAATCTACTGGTATTGTGATTGGTCTTTTGGGGGGAAAGGGGTAAAGTTGGCACTGAATCTGTCTGCCAGTATATTGGCAAAATCTGTTGGCTCGGTATAGGAGGTACTATTGTGCAGTAACACAGAGCAAGTCTGGGTATTGCCATGGTGATTCTTTATATGACTATTGAATGTCTTGTGGTTATCTTTACTATCTGCTGCAATTCTGTTTTCATAGCTAGCTGTAGAGGATTTGATGAGGGATCTCAACTTTTTGTTGAGGCTGATAAGGGATTTATTCCAGTCATGGGACTTCATCTTATTCTGCATCAGTTTCCTCCTTCTGTGTAGAGTTTGTTTATGGCAGGGGACCACCAGATTGGCTTCTTTATTTTTTTTTTGGAAGAGAGTGTCTTGGTTCTATTGGTTATGGTGAGATCCATGCATTTGTGTAAGTTTTTGTTCAGTGCACTGGTGTATGATTCAGCGGTCATGCAACTATTCTCCATTTGCATGTGTGCCGTGAAGTTAGCCACCTCTGTTTTTAGGATCCCAAAGTTAGCTTTGGAAAAGTTTTTCATGGTGGACACCTTTGTGGGGAGGGCGGGGGGTTGTGGATTTCCAAGGTGATTTTTTTTGTGGTCGGATCTAACCAGGGAGGAGCTGAATATTGGTGTAGAGCAACAGTAGCCCGTGTTAGTAATGACCAGGTGAAGGATGTTCCTATCTCTAGTGGGGGTAAGAACAAGCTGGTCCAGGGCATTGAAATTAATGAACTCCAGGAAACGTTGTGTAAGAGTATTGGTACATGAGTAGTTTTCCCGGTTAATGGAGGGGTAGTTGAAGTTGCCTAGTATGAAAGTGTTAGATTGGACCCTAATATTCTCCATGGTGCTTAGGAATGTGGAGTGTGAGTCTTGGGACATGGTTGGGGACCTATAGCAGGCTACAACCTGAATCGCTGTCTCACCAAATGTTAGCTGCACCTGAAGTATCTCTGATGTGTTATGTCGGGCTATAAGTCTGGAGATGTGTGCATCCTTTATGAATATGAAAACACCACCGCCTTTGTAGCTTCAGTCCAAGTTCTGGGGCTGAAAGGTGTGGAAAGAGTTATTGCCTGGTAGTTTAGGGGAGCTTTCTGCTGCCTTGAACCAGGTCTCTGTTACAGCAAAAATGTCAATGTTCTCCATTTTAAGAAGTGCTTTGAGCGAGTGCATTTTGAGATTTAAACTTCTTGCATTGAGCAGCATGACCCTCAGATTGCATTTGTTTGTATCTGGTATGGTGGTAATTTTGTCTTTGGAACACCAGCTATAAAAGGCACTATAGGGGTGGAAAGAGCCTTGGCCAGTATCTGGAAGTCCAGGGGTGATAGATGCAGGCCATCTCTGGGAAAGCATAGAGGTTTATCAATCATGTCATCCTAGGGAGACAGATACTGGATCCCCTTAGAATGACACCAGAAACTTAGCCAGTTGTTGAAATCAATCATTTTCTGCTTGTACTGTGGTATCATTCTGGGTGATGATAGGATGCTGCTCAGGGCTAGGGTCATACTTGCCTGGGCTACATAATCCGCAAGCTCATCCACATGGTTTTTAACTGGGAGTCCCAAATGCTCCAGCGTTGCACCCAAAAGTGCACTCCCTCTCCTACACCAGCCATTGTATCTGCACAGATGGACTATAACAGATTATGGCTATATCCCCACCTACACCATTTAAATAGTGTGATATTCCCACCCTTTGCTGTCACTGGACCATTCTGAAAAGGTTAAGCTTTGCTAAGCAGTGCGCAAATCCGCTAAGCTGGTTTTAACAGTGCTTAAATGGGAAGTTGTTGAGTAGTGTAAATCCACTTAGCTGAGCTACCTGCTGCTTAGCATTCACATCTTAGCAATGGTTAGACCTGCTAAGCATAGCTGATTATTGCTAACCATTCTCACTTTTAATTTTTTAAATATATCAGAGGACTGATTTCATTTATTAAGTGTATATGATATATTTTACCTGACATCCCTCTATGTGCTTTCCTTACATTGGCAAGGACTGTGACTATACTTGTATGGGGCACTTGTGTATACATGGGAGGTTTTACATGTTATATGCATTCACACTTACATTGTACACCAGCTACACTACCCTGGTTGACAAAAAACAGTTGCTACATAATTGAAGTTTACAAAAATAATTTTAACACTACTTTCCCATATAAAATTAAGTTGCCTCTTTTGGTACTCAAACCATAACATCTACATGTAAAGCCAGGACTCTAACCACTACACAAATTCAGCTTGGAAGTTTCACCTCTATATTTGTATTTATCTCCTATGGGATGTTTAAGTTATGGTAAGTGGAGGGCGATAATGCTCACATCTGCTTAGCTATGCTTAAATATTCCTTAGCCTAGAAAAAATATATATTATTATTATATTATTATGTTATTTAAGTGAGTATTATGGTGTTCTGACAAGTTATTGAGGAATGCAATCGGGAAATAATGGCATACATTTGGCTTTTAGGTTCTATCTTTCAGAGATTCCTGCTAACACATATCTTGTTTTCTGTCAACTTTCTAAGTGTATGAGGGCAATTTTTCAGAGGTGTCCCTATTTTATTGCTTGTTCCCCCCATCATTTGTGCCTTTGTCCACATGGACTGCTGTCAGGGAATATTGGCATACATTTGCTTTCAGACCTTGATCCTTTGGTAATTCATGCTAATGCATGACCTGTTTTCTATCAACTTTCTAAGTTTGTGGGGCAATATGTATGCTGTGCCCCTTTTGAGGAATTTATCCCCCATTATTTGTGCATTTGCATACATTTTCTGCTTTAGCAGGTTGCGGAGGTATTGCATGGTACTTTTACAATGCAGGGTGTGTGTCACAGAACCTGTCATGCACCCTCTGCATTGCTTTCCTGATGCCATGTTTATATCAGTGTCAGTGGACACTGAAATGATCATTTATTTCATTTCATTGTCCGCAGCCACTGAAATACCTGCATAATATTAGAGTAATTCTCTAATATTATGCCAAATCTTATTAGAAAGTGCTGTATGGCACTTTCTGAGTGCAGGGGGCATGTCCAAGGTCCGTGCACTACTTGAGCATGCCCCCTGCACTCATTCATGATTCATGTCCATATAGGTAGAACAGCAGCATGCCTTCATGAATATGCAAGGCACACTGCTGTGCTATATGGACATGAACCACTGCGTACAAGAAATGTGCTATTCTTGCATGGAGTTTATTGAATCCAGGGAAATGAGTTCCCAAAGTTAATGCTGTCGACTTTTATTTATTGTAATTCATGAATCCACATGGAAGAAGCAGACACTAAGGTATTTTGTGGGAAGTGGGTTTCCCTTACACTTTTTTCATTGACAGTCCAGCATGACTTTTCCACACAAAGTACTGTCAGAGAATGTGGCAGGCCATATTGGCATAGGTGGTTTGATAAACCTGTAGAAGTCACATAGGCACATGCATATCAGGAAATCCTTGTAGTTTCCTATTTTAAGTTTGTGGGAGTATAAGGGCAATCGATATGACCTGGGGTGCAGATCTTTGTATAGTCACAATGCTGTGTTCATGAGGTGCCTGTGCTAGCTGAGAGTCCATGCTCCCACATCCTTATTTTCAAAAGTGCATAAAAGGGATATGGAAGAAGAAGGGGCTCCACTTTGGTTAGTCATTGCTTTGAGATAAGTATTCCTATATGGAAGAGATTGCAAACTCACAGATGGGATGCAACATACTCAGATATGATATGCCAAATAACTGGACTGCATCTGGAAATTATGGACTGGCTTTTTCTTTTCTCCCTTTTAAGAAAGAAAAGTTTTATTATTTTGGCAATAATACACATTGATCTGTGCACTCCCATATAATATAGGTTACTGGTGGGGGTAGTCACTTTATTTTATTTCTGGTTTAGTATTTTTTCACCCTTTCATATTGCTTATGTAAATTACCATGGATCATCCATATTGTGTGGTGTATTCCAAAATGGTTTAATGCCTGAGGCAAAGAGCTGCTTACAACATTTACTCATGGAAAGGTGGCTACAATTCTGAAAGACAATCTGCATGTCTTTCTATATAGAATATAAAAATGAGGAAGAACACAAGCCTTAACTGGAAAACCCAATCCCAAAATATCTATTAGCTAACCACTGCTATAAAAATTAAACATTTAAAAGTTATTCAACAGTAAACTAAATCTCTCTCTCTCTCTCTCTCTGTCACACATGCACACACACACACACACACACACACACACACACACACACACACACACACACACACACACACACACACACACACACACACATGTGCACGCACACACAGATAAATAGATAGATGTGTATATGTGGTATATGTGTTTGCATTTAACATTAGTGTATATAGTAGTATTACCCACTAAATTAAATTAGAGAAACACACCTGTAAAGACAGGTATGCAAAAGTGTGTGCCACATGGGGGTTGGTTAATAAAAGTTATCACAAGCTATGATAATAATTAATTTGCCTCAGGGCAAGCAGTATCATGAGAGAGAGTAAGATACTTGCCTTGTAGGGCCATAAGTGTTTGATGGCAGTATTCCTGTAGATGCAGGATGGTTGAGTTTGTCTGAGTATAAATGGGTAGTAGATACTCCAACCTGTCAAAAAAAGTTGTATTTGTCTGTTGAAGCATTTACCTCTGCCATTGTCTCTTTCAGAGTGTGTATATGCATTGTGCTAGAATCTGTAATGCAGTAGCACTTTTTCTCTTTGCAGCAACCTCTTGCTGCTTGTGAGGTATGTATTTATACTGTGATGCTGTATTACACATACCATAATGTGTCCCCGTACAATGTGTTACTTGCTGTCTTTGTATTTGGTGACAGATCCCCACATTGTGTTTGAATGTATAATGCACCAGTTTCTACGCCTAGCATTCCATTTACTTCACAGCCTCAAGAACACTGTTTTATTATTTAGATACTAGGTATAGTCATTGCCTTTATCATAGCTGTTTGGGGAAATGCTCAACCTTGTTCAATAGACACATGAAAAAACTTTGCATTCATCCCTGTACACACAACTGAATTTTCAATTCCAACTTGCTTAAGCAGTGCATCTCTCTAGGTCTGCATATTGTACATTCATATTACAGTTTGTTGGTGAAATGGAATTCAGTGTTGTATACAAATAGCAGAGCAGATTATTGCTATCCTAGATTTCCTCTGTCTGAACACTTCTACTTTTATATTCAAGGGAAAATAGTAGGTCAGCTCAGTATCATCATCTCCATGGGAAACTTCTGATAAACTACACCACCTTTAAGGAATTCAGCCCTAAATGTATACTGATTGCAGCTTACATGCATGGCTAAGGAGCTTGTTTGTTTGGGCAGTATTCAAAGTCAATTACACAAATGCATTAAGGCTCTCTGCAATATTACGAAATGAGCACAGCTCAGTTGCTCTTCATAGAGGCTAATAATGCAAATGCACTATGAACTTGAATGACTCTATGCAAATGTACTAATAATGAGATGTAAATAAGGAATGTTGTAACTCAGAGTATGCTAATGAAGTATTCTCTATACCATTTGTGATTCATAATGGAATTTTCACACTTTGTGCTGTCCTCAGTATGTTTGTGTCTACAAACTTATCTGAGTTGCAATACATGGTAATGCTGTCACTTGCTGCTAGTCTTGCTATTTCCAAGTGTGAGTTGCTTGTCTTGGCCGATACAATACTGCTTAAACCCAGCTCTGCTCTCTGGCCAAAAAAGCAAAAATATAAACAAAGGATAAATTATTATTACTTTGATAATCAGAAAATCCTTGATAGGTTCAGAGTGTACACACATTTTATGGGTTTTAAGAGATATGTATGACCCATGGGCACCTCTAAGCAGGTGCAAGGGGGTGCACTTTTATCCCCCTGGATTTTGACTTCACCTGCCGAAGGACTGTCATATTTACTTTTTAATTCAAAAATGAAAAATGCTGCTTTTGGTTTTAAGGGTGTTCTTCTTTAAGAAAGGTCCGGTTGCACACACCTGTCATATCACATCTGTGTGCTCATTATTGCACGGATGTCCTGTTCTTCCATTCCTCCCACACGTGGAATTTTAAATACAAGAAGACATTTCTTGTGTTGCTGCTTCCATATAATGCATGCAAACTGGATTCTTCAACAGCAGGAAGTAAGTGTATTTTTGTTTATACAAGACAGTCCTTTTCACTTCTCAGATGAATTGTTGCTGTACTGAAGGGGGGTCCACTGCAGTTGCTAGATTCTTTCATTATTACTCATTCTTTCATCACTGAGTTCAGTTACATTCTCCTCCATTAGAGGTAAATGCCAGCTTATGAGGTAGTCTACAACTGTGGGGTAACTGCATTTAGATATTAAGCAGTACCTTACTAAATGGCCAGTTGTTTCTAACTGTCAGTTGTCTGTGTTATGTCTTTGTGACGCTATGTTATGTGTTCCATTAGTGGTCATGCTTGTTGCCTAAAGCATTTTATTTTACAAGCTGAACGTGGTGCTTCTGGACATTATCGTGTTTCATTTTCCTTGCAGGTCTTCTCTTACTACAGAAATGGCATCTCTGAAGGCATGTACCAAAGTAAACTTATATGAAGTCTATTTCTGTCTAGCCATGCTGACTGTATAATAGTCTTGCCATCTCAGTCGTGCATGGATTTGAAAGATAGTTGTCCAATAATTAATCTTAGAGATTGAAGAGGCAGATGTTGGTACATGCCTTGTTGTGTTTTGTGGAGGTCATATGAGATCCTTTTACTTTATGCATTCTACAGGAATGAGATTCCCTCACTGTAGTGCTTTCAGTCAAGAGCTTCACTGTGGCTAAGTCCAAGGCTTTTCTCTCAGGTGACAGCTTTTCCAGCTAAATCCATTCTCCATTCTAGTCTCAGCACCCATCAAATGTATTTTGGTGAGCAGTGGTTTGTCAGACTTAAGTTTCACTCCTACTACACCACAGATGTATCTTTACTCACAATGGTCTTCAAGGGAGAGTTCTAATATAAATAAAAGTATAAGTCTTATATCTTTGCTCAGCAGTTGCAGGTGTTGGTTTCAGTGGTGCTGTTGTGGTCTCTGGATTTACTTTCCCTGCTATGTCTTTGTCCAGTCTCTGATGCTGCATTGATCCATTATACTTATTTTCCATCTGATGCAATTGCCCATGGTCAAGCATTTTTAATTACAATCATTTTAGTACTACAGACAGACAGACAGACAGACAGATGGGTACATTTTTTATCAAAAGGAGTTAATATTTGAATGCACTGACATAAACATCATAGAAGTTTCAGTAAATTTGGGGGACTTTCATGTCTAGTTTCAACAACAATGCATATCTGTTGCATGTAATGTCTCATCATCTTTTTTATTCATCAAGGTCATAAAATTGTTTTTTCATAATTAATTATTTGAATTTCTTGTCAATTAGACAAACCAGGGACTGAATGTTTCATCTTGTTAATAATATACATTTTACTTTTAACTTCTGATTTTCTGCATCCTGTCAAATTGTTCCCTGTTACGTTTGCCTTTTCAAATACCATACAACAGGTCAGGAAATTGCTTGAAGATCTACCAGATGTAAAATATTGGTCTCTTTTGAGAAACACATTGCAGTTGTCTTTAGTGAAGAAAGTGACACTTTGTAGTGCATCTGAAATATATTAGATACCACCTGTGAGAGTAAAGTCACTCTGTGACAGTACTTATGTTGCATGGGTTTCTGTGGTACTAGTCTTATAAACTAGTTTAAGACATCCATTGTAAACACCAGCAGTTTTAGGTCCCATCCTAGTTAAACAGAGCTTTGGCACTATCCTGTTTGTGGAGGGCTGATGTAGGCATATCCTGGACTTTGAAGAGAAAGGGAGGCCCTTTATTCCATATACAGGACTGGTATCATGTAACCATGAAACAATTAACTGCCATCTGCCCATCTCCAAAGCTAATGACAGTTAAGACAGCAAGACAGCCACCAGTGTGGGAGAAGCACTGTATCTGTAGTCATGGCATCCTTTGATATGAAACACTGTGCCCATAGTCATGGCATTGTTTGATAAGAACTGCTGTGTCTGTCCATAATTATGGCATCCTTTGATAAGAAACACTGAACCCATAGTCATGGCATCCTTTGATAAGAAACAATGTACCTGTACTCCTGGCGTCCTTTGATAAGATACACTGTACCCATATTCATGGCATCTTTTCATAAGAAACACTGTACCTGTAGGCTTGGTATCCTTTGATAAGAAGCACCGTGCCCATAGTCATGGCATCCTTTGATAAGAAACACTGTTCCCATAGTCAAGGCATCTTTTCATAAGAAACACTGTACCTGTAGACTTGGCATCCTTTGATAAGAAGCACTGTACCCATAATCATGGCATCTTTGATAAGAAACAATGTACCCATAGCCGTGGCATCTTTTCATAAGAAACACTGTACCTGTAGACTTGGCATCCTTTGATAAGAAGCCCTGTACCCATAATCATGGCATATTTTGATAAGAAACAATGTACCCATAGCCATGGCTTCTTCTCTTACGAAACTGTACCTGCTGTCTTGGCTTCCTTTGATAAGAAACACTGTAACCATAGTCATGGCATCTTTTGACAAGAAACACAGGGACTTTGTAACTTCTTGCAGACATCCTTGTTTGTTGTAACAGCTTTTGTATCAGCTCTTCTTGTATGAGTCAAAGGATAGTTGAATGTCACTGGCAGTGAGTTGCTGGGCTGATCCTGCTACTGGAAATTGCGCTTGCACAACTTGTTTACTTTTGAGAAACTAGAGCCTCAAGGCCATCCTATACTGGAGTGCCCTGGAGATGGTCAAAATGGATAAATTCTATCAGATTATACCTCCATTGACACCGCCCCCTCCTTTTAAGATATAATTATCTCTGGCTGTGCACACCTACCTATTTAGGTCTTCCCTTATTTTCAAGGATCCTGCTAGGACCACTAGCAGTTCTAGACTTTGGCCTCTGGCTTACCTCAGGGGACTTTTTACAGATGTGCAGCCATAGGGTTATTAAAGTTGCTGGGTCCATGTCTTTAACATTTTTTTTCCTGTTTTGGATGATTTCTTGTTAGTGGTTTTCTAAGATCACCTTAGATTCTGCACTGTACCACCCATCACTTCTAGTCAAAGACTCTATCTACAAACTTGATAACGTCTTATCTCAAGAAGAAATAGTGCTTCCAGTATACAAGGCCATCTTAGACACTGGTTATGGAATGGATGTCCTATTGATTAACTAATTGTAAGCTCATAGTGTAAACCCACATCACAACATTCAATCTGAAGATCAGAAGAAACACTTTATAGCAGGTATGTGATTTACTAAAGTCTGTATTCACATTACTTCATATCCATGGAAATATGGATGTTCTCCTCAATAAATTCAGATTAACCAGTTGTTTAGAATGATGTTTCAAAATGCCCTGACTCCAAGTCTTGTAATGCAAAGCATATTGAAGATGGGGGTGGGTCCACTTGTTCCAGTTTCTTTCAGACATTTGAGGTTGTTACAGCAGACATATGCTTTTGTGGTGGTGGACAAAAATTGAAGAGTTGTAAAATTAGGTCCATTGGATTCACTGGTGAGGATAGCCCATGCATAAATGTCTTAGATATAAGAACAAATGCCTGTTTTCTACAACTGATTGTCTTAAAAGATCTACTTCTAATCTTGCTAGGTAGCTTGTAAGTTATCTACTGTGTGATTGGACTGAGAAAGGTCATATACCATGTGTTTGGGACTATGAGAAAGGTGGAGTCAGACCTGTGGATGACTGTAGCTCCCTGTCATGCATGCTATAAATTAATAAATCATCCTGGCAGCCAATTTTCAGCTGTTTCTTGTCTACAGCTCATTAAAAAGAGCTCCTAAATGTCACATCCAAATATATGACGACTAGACTGTTTAGTATCTCATTATTCTCAGCAGGTTCTGTTTCTTTCATCCTAGACAGGATACCTGCAAGTAAGGGAAAGAGGTGTGTGTGTGTGTGTGTGTGTGTGTGTGTGTGTGTGTGTGTGTGTGTGTGTGTGTGTGTGTGTGTGTGTGTGTGTGTGTGATTAACAGCAGCAAGGAAGGTTCTGTTTTATTAATCCTGGACAGGATTCCCACCACGTCAAGCAAACAGGTGTGTTTATGTATAACAGCAGCAAGGAAATTTTAATGTTGTTCACCCTGAACAGGATTCCTGCAAGTAAGAGAAATAGGTGTGTGTGTGTGTGTGTGTGTGTGTGTGTGTGTGTGTGTGTGTGTGTGTGTGTGTGTGTGTGTGTGTGTGTGTGTGTGTGTGTATGTGATTAACAGCAGCAAGGAAGGTTCTGTTTTATTAATCCTGGACAGGATTCCTACAAATAAGGCAAAGAGGTGTGTTTATGTATAACAGCAGCAAGGAAATTTTAATGTTGTTCACCCTGAACAGGATTCCTGCAAGTAAGAGAAATAGGTGTGTGTGTGTGTGTGTGTGTGTGTGTGTGTGTGTGTGTGTGTGTGTGTGTGTGTGTGTGTGATTAACAGCAGCAAGGAAGGTTCTGTTTTATTAATCCTGGACAGGATTCCTACAAGTAAGGCAAAGAGGTGTGTTTATGTATAACAGCAGCAAGGAAATTTTAATTTTGTTCACCCTGAACAGGATTCCTGCAAGTAAGAGAAATAGGTGTGTGTGTGTGTGTGTGTGTGTGTGTGTGTGTGTGTGTGTGTGTGTGTGTGTATGTGATTAACAGCAGCAAGGAAGGTTCTGTTTTATTAATCCTGAACAGGATTCCTACAAGTAAGGCAAAGAGGTGTGTTTATGTATAACAGCAGCAAGGACATTTTAATTTTGTTCACCCTGAACAGGATTCCTGCAAGTAAGAGAAATAGGTGTGTGTGTGTGTGTGTGTGTGTGTGTGTGTGTGTGTGTGTGTGTGTGTGTGTGTGTGTGTGTGTGTGTGTGTGTGTGTGTGTGTGTGTGTATGCGTGTGTGTGTGTGTGCGTGTGTGTGTGTGTGTGTGTATGTAAAATGACCTGGTTAGCAGTTGGTTAATTTACTCAGGCTCAAACCCTGTACCTTGGTTACAAGAGCCTGAGCCCTCCACCCCAACCACCAAGCTGTTAAAAAAATGAGTTTCAAGGAGTTGTGCGTCAAGTGCATTTTCAAGGAATTGTGAGCTTCAAGGAAAGAGAAGTTTATTGCTGCTCATGCTAGGTCTGTTTACAATGTGTAACTGTTTTGTTTAGCAAATGGTATCACTATTGTGCTAAAGCTTTTAAAAGCATTATTACTACCACAACAGGTAATATATTTCCTCTTGATGCAGAAGACTATGTGTTCTACTCCCATAACATGTAGATGGATTGCTGATACTGTGTGGTGCTGCAGTCCCGAGTAGGTCCTCCTTTGGATGAGATGCCTAGAAACTATGAACCTGTTGTCAGTTTGTCATCCATTCCCTATTACAATATTACCATCTTACCAGTTTTAATGTAACATAGGCAATTTATTCTTCAATGGCAACAGGCACTTTATTTGTAGATGAAACTGAAATATAAAGATGTTTACTAGCACCAACCTCTTCATTATTTACAGATCTCTTTAGTGTGGAATTGTTTAGATGACTTTTACTTCTGCAGAGATTGTGCATATTTACTGATATTGGCAGATTGTAATGACAGAAGTTTGAGTAGACTTTTATGATGGAAATGTTCTGAATTAGGTAGTTTTGTCATTATTGGTTCATACATTTTCTTTCATTGCTACTTTAAAAATGTTCAAAACTACAAATTTAAAACACGCTCTAACAAGTGGTGCTGTATTATATAAGGAAAATAATTTAGTACAATCAGGAAGGTGAATCAAAGAACAGATGCATGTATGCATGGCCCTAAATATGCGTGCAAGGAGTATGATTTGAAAACAGCCCAAGGGTAAACTTTGTCTGTCACTGGCCAGATGCATTTTCTTTGAATATGGGTTTCAATGCTGTTTCAATGAATGTGAGTTTCAAGGGCAGACAAGTTTTAATGCCAAGTCTGTTTTCATTGTCAGACTGTATTGCTTTGTTTTACAAATGACTATCAGTGTTTCTGTTATAAAATTTAAAATAAAAGTTTTAA
>NC_056741.1:1124105388-1124223722 GCF_019279795.1 Protopterus annectens | reverse complement strand
TATGTATTACATTATGATTTAAGTGTCGATAATGACAATCACCAATAATTTTGTTTTGGTGTTTTGAACAAATTCGTTGATTATTATATACCAAAAAAGGTATGGAATCCAAGTCCAAGGAAGTCATTGTTCCACTATTTGGCATTCATCAGACCTATTATTCGGTACAATGCCCAGTTTGGTATGTATCTAACTAGGCATATGCAACAACTGGAATGTCCACTGAGGTTCCTCACTTAAAAGAATACAGGGCATAAGTAATATATCCTATGCAGACTGCGTCAAGACCCTATCCATGTACTCTGTCTCCTACAGGCTTTTGAGGGGAGATCTATGGCTGGAATACAGGGCATTCTCAGACTTCACTCCGATGGACCTCCTGCATATCCACAAAACAAACTGTACCAGAATAACCTATTCTAAAGACTTAAACATTACCTGTGATATAAATAGGACCTGCTGGAGAGATAAGTATGTATCCAAGACACTACCCAGTCTATGGAACAGGCTCCACATACATGTGAAGCAGAGTTCCTCCCTAATCCAGTTCAAGTGCAACTTAGACAATTAGATGGAATACCGATAATTCATCCCTAGTTTGGCACCTATGTCTCTGAAGAAAACCAGTAACCTGTAAATGGTTCTTCCCCAGGTCCATGCTTACACTTATGAAGAGTATCAGAAGTCAGAGATTTGGGATGCATGGCTAGGTTTAAAAAGGCACCTGTGGTCAGTCTAGTAAACACCTATGAACCTATTATTCATTGTACAAAATGTATAATAGGTTCATAGGTAGTTACACAAATGAAGGTGTGGATAACAGAGTGGAACACATACAGCAATGTGGTGCAGGATAGCCAGCATCCCAGATGTAGTAAAAGTATAATTACACATTGTAGGATAACAGCAGAACTGTTAGTTTTCTGTCCTTTCACTTTCCCAACAACACGTATGAATGCTGTACTACTACCTGGCATAATATTATTGTATTCCATAATAAGTGAATATGGCCACATTGCCCTTTAATGTTTAACTGACCATCAGCATTATGTCAAACATTTGCATAGACCTAAAATGTGCCATCACACTGGCCATACCTTGTGTGTGCTGTTGTGGACATTTGACAAGGTGATGGCAGTCCTATAGTTGGACTGAGACAACACGTCCTGGTTTTCATTTGTTGCATTCAGGTATGGGGTGTATCACTTATCAGTGCATAGCAGTGAGAGCAATCACAAGATGGCGACATATTGAGTGGGAACACTGTTTTGACACTGGCAAGATATCTGCAGTCTAGCTGTCTACACAATTCATTCAATGTGAGTAGACTATTTCTCATTCAGGGGCAGGGGTGAGCTTGTATGGCTTGGGACATCCTGAAGTGCACTGGCAGGCCTTATGTTGCTCATTCATGTCATGCTAAGGTCTTCTTGGATGACAGTACTGCTTCATTACATGTTTGCAGGTTTTGTCACTTCTCTGAACTACACAACACTGTTATGTGATGCTATCATGTAGCTGATGTACAGAAGTGATTAATAGGTCTGCGAGTACCATTCATGGGTCTGGTCAAGGATACCAGTTTACTAGCATGTGGTGATGCTAAAATGAAAGAAATGTGCACATTTAGGTTCATAGATTCATGGGTTAACAGGCGGCTACTGATACAGGGGAACATTAGTAACCTAGCCACAATATCCTATATTGCAACTACCCAGTGGCAGGACTAATTTATATGCAGTTTTAGGCCCCTGTCAATAACAGCTTCAGGGGCCAAACCTGGGCTGTAACTGTGATTGCCCATCAATGCATACAGGTTATGACTGAAGAGGGTCAGGGAGCTCCTTTGCTTTATATCCAAAGGAAGTTTGTCCTGTTAACAGGATTCTCTAGGATTTATAGCTATCTTGCCAGCAGGTGCTATTTAGGTTATGGTAGAAGATGACTTCTCTTGAGCAGGTGTTTAGGATATTACTAGTTCTGGGGATGTGCAGCAGGTGACAGTGGATGGAATCATTTGCAGCTATGCAGGTTAGACAGAGTTTCTCTCTCCAGAGTCTATAGGAAAACAGAAAAAAGACAGTGCTTTAGGGCTGTCTGGGTATCTCCAGAAAGACATACATGTGATTATTTTAATGAGAAAACAATACAGTCTTTCAAGGTTAAGTGCATAAAGTATACACCAATGGGGACATTATAGTCAATCACCCTGGTGAATAGGTAAAATGATTTCCTAACGTTAGTGGGTACATCATGATCAAAGGATAACGGATTGTCAGTGAAAGTGCTCAGGTCCCTAATAACAGAGTCAGTGTCAGCTAACGACACAGCACTAGTGCTGCATTTCTTGGCATGTAGTTTTAGCATGTGCTTCAGGCACAAACTTATTGGATGTTAACTAGTCCTTCCTGAAAAATCTGGAAGCGAGATAGTGACACTACAAGCCCTTAATTTCAGCCTTGACATTGGAAAAGTAAACGCCAAAGGCAAGTGGTCCTTGGAATTGATCACTTGGGGAGACAAGTGAATACTCTTTCCGAAGAGCGCATACCTGTCATCTAATAGACTTCTGAATGACCATTAATTAGCCAGTTTTCTAGCAGGTAACATACGAGTTTAAAATGACAGTAGTGCACTACTGAAACAGTTATGTACACTGCATACATAGTCTCACCAAAAGACCTGCTTTATCAGATATATAGCATATCTGAAATTTATAGACCTTAAATAATGCCTAGAATTTCAAGTCTAACGCATGTAGAGGCTGTTTTTAAACCACATGAAATATTAATGTGTTACATACATATAGAAAAATAGCTACTGTAACTTGTCAAAATGCAGGGTAATCAATGCCATGAGATTTTGGTTGCAGCACTTACTTTTTTACTGCCCGAGTAAAAGTACCCTTATAATTACCTACTGTAATATACTAGGAATGGTACTGAAAAGTATATGGGGAAATGTATAGACTGCCTTAGCTTCAACTTTCAAAATGCTAATCAGTATAAACTAACTTTTAGTTATGTACTCACCATAACTTCAGATGTTTGGGATCCATCTCGCCTACATTCTGTACTGATGGGTTCGGAGCTCCCTCGGCTCCGACTCGGCACGCTTATGCTATAGAGCGAGGCCTCTTATTGGCTGAGCTATCTTTATCCCAGGATGCACCACCACTAATCCCCCAGATCTTGTTTGTCCGCATTCATGCACAACTTGATTATATAACATTGTTAGATGTTTCAAGATGAAACAGGATTCGGACCTTCTGATATCCTCTGATCTCCAAGGAAGGGGGAAGGAGGGTGGGTTATTAGGAATGTAGGCGAGATGGATCCCAAACATCTGAAGTTATGGTGAGTACATAACTAAAAGATGTTATGTGATCCTATCTCTACATTCTGTACTGATGGGACAGCGTCCTAGCACCTAAATCCCGGGTGGCTCATTGGAAAACACTCCTGAGCACTGTGGAACCAAATGAAGCTCGTCCTCTAGATGCCACATCTAATTTGTAGTGGGAAATGAAGGTGTGCGGGGAAGACCATGTAGCCGCAGCACAAATGTCACTAATAGCAAGCTTAGAATGAAATGCTATCGAAGTAGCCATAGCCCTTGTAGAATGAGCCTTGACAGAGGTGGTAAGCTCTTTGTTAGAATAAAAATAAGCTTGAGTAATACAGTCCCTGATCCATTTGGCAATAGTGACTTTTGTGACAGCTTTGCCCAATTTGTTATCTGCAAAGGATACAAACAACCGATCTGTTTTCCTTGTTTGTTTGGTCCTGTCTAAATAAAAACGTAACTGTCTGTGGACATCTAGTGTGTGGAATATGAACTCCACTTTGTTAGAGTATTTTGGGAAAAAAACTGGAAGCTCTAACGATTGTTGTAAGCAGAAACTAGAACAAATTTTAGGGACAAAGGAAGGATTTGGCCTGAGGGATACTCTATCTTTGTGAAAAACCAAGTACGGGGGTTTTACAGACAAAGCTTGAAGCTCTGAAACTCTTCTGGCAGAAGTAATCGCCACCAGAAAGGCTGTCTTCCATGATAGGAACTTTATATCACATGTAGCTGCCGGTTCAAAGGGGTAAGAAGTCAAGGCGCGTAACACTATCGAGATCCCATGGAGGTGCAGGATGAGAAATCGGAGGTCTTAATACAGCAGCACCTTTCAAGAAGGTTTTACACAATCTGTTGCTCATTAAAGGTGGGTCTATGGATTCATGAAAATTAGAGATTGCTGCCAATTGTACCTTGATGGTAGAAACTGAAGAGCCTTGATTGAAAAGAGAAGTCAAAAATTTTAGTAACTCTGCTACTGGAATAGAAATGGGGTCCAGGCCCCGGAGTTGAGCCCAAATAGCAAATCTTTTCCATTTGCTAGAATACAGTTTCTTTGTAGCCGACTTATGGGCCGAAGATAATGTGTACAACATCTGGATCCAATGTACGACTCCTGACTATCGTCGGAAGAGGAGGAGGAGCAAAGCCGTCAATTTTAAGGTGTGTAGGGACTGGTGGAATAGTCCCGACTGGTGAACAAGTAGGTCTGGGATCCGATCCAGGAACCATGGACCTTCCATAGGTTCATAGAGGTTCATAGATTAGTACTAGGCTAAGTGCCCTTGTGGGCCATTTTAAGCCTAGCCAATTGCCCCATGTGAGAATCAATCCCTGCACCTTGTGTCTGTAAGGTAAACACTGTAACCATTATGCCAGCCTCCCACCCCTAAATATACAGATTTCGTGCATTGGCCGGGAATCGAACCCGGGTCAACTGCTTGGAAGGCAGCTATGCTCACCACTATACCACCAATGCTATTAAAATTATTTCTTACAGGAAATTCAGTGCATTTTGTATATAGGTTCATAGATTAGTACTAAGCTAATTGCCCTTGTAAGCCATTTTAAGCCTAGCCAATTATCCCTTGTGAGACTCAAACCCTGCACTTTATGCTTGCAAGGCAAACACCTTAACCTTTAGGCCACCCTCCCACCCTCCCTTCCAGAGCATGTCTCTGAAGATAGGGGAACCACACTTGACGAGGCCAGTAAGGAGCAATTAAGATCATTTTGCTCCCCAAGAGAGATGCCTTTTGAATCACTCTGGGAAGGAGAGGAACTGGAGGGAAGGCATAAAGCAAGCCGGTGGGCCAAGGATGGACTAATGCGTCCATGGGGCTCTTCCCCGGAGCCGGGGTTAGGGAGAAGAACTCTTTGCACTTTGCATTCAGAGGAGTCGCGAAGAGATCGCAACACGGAACTCCCCATTTGCTGAAAATCTGACTTGCCACTGTTATATTCAGTGACCATTCGTGAGGAGAGAGGATGGTTCTGCTCAATCTGTCGGCTATCACATTAGACTTGCCCGGTATGTGAGTAGCCACTAGGAAGCGTTTGGTCGAGACTGCCCATTCCCAAACTCTCATGGCTTCTCTGCAAAGAGGATAGGATCTGGTCCCTCCCTGTTTGTTCAGGTACCAGACAACTGACATGTTGTCTGAGTGAACAGCAATTACGCCCTGAGGGAGATGATCGTGAAGGGCTTGAAGGGACAGAAGCACTGCCCTCATTTTCTAAGACGTTGATATGAAGCAAAGTCTCTTCGAGTGCCATTTGCCTTGGACTGACCTGCCCAGGGAATGCCCCCCCACCCCGTCTGGGAGGTGTCCGTGGTCAAAATGGCCACCGGAGGGGGTAGAACAAAGGGTCGTCCCTGATCCAAGTTGGAGGGCACTAGCCACCAGCGAAGGTCCCGTTTGCAAGATTCCGTGATCCATATGAGGTGACAGAGGGAGTTCCTGGAAGGACCACTGAGCTGAAAGAAGCCACTGAAGAATTCTCATGTGCAACCTTGCCAGGGGAACTAGAAGAACCGTGGCGGACATGGATCCTAATAGCTGCAGGACCATTCTGGCTGGGGCTTTGGATCTGGGAAGTAAGGCTCGAACTTGAGCCTGTATGGTTAGTATCCTGTCTGTAGGTAGATGGACCCGCATTTGGTTTGAGTCCATCTCTACCCCTATGAATCTTATGCGTTGAGATGGCAGCAACACAGACTTTAGCCAATTGAAGGTGATTCCAAGGGAATTGCCCAGTGATATAGTGGCTTGTAGGCTCCGCAATAGTAGATGCTTGGAGGTGGCAGTTAGGAGCTAGTCGTCTAGATACGGAAACACCTGGAATCCTAGACTTCTCAGGTGAGCAGTCACGACCGCCAAACATTTGGTGAACACCCTGGGGGCTGTGGTGAGACCAAAGGGCAGCGCACGGAACTGAAAATGACTGCCTCCTAGGCTGAAGCGCAGATGTCTCCTGGACGCTTGATGTATCATGATATGGTAATAAGCGTCCTTGAGATCTATGGAGCACATCCAAACACCCTTCTCCAGCAATGGGAGAATGGTTTGTAGGGTGACCATTCAGAACTTGGACTTTCTGACTGAACGGTTTAGGATGCTGAGGTCCAAGATGGGCCTCAAGTCCCCGGTCTTTTTTGGCACCAAAAAGAATCTTGAGTAAGTCCCTAATCCGATCTGGTCTGCGGGGACCGGTTGGATGACTCCTTTTTGCAGCAGCTTTGAAACTTCTGAGGCTGCGATATCCCGTTGACTGGGTGGCGGGTCCGGGATTTTTCTGGGCTGGGGGGGGGGGATGAGAGAATGGGATGGAGTAACCTCCGGCTATAATCCGAAGCACCCATCGGTCCTGAGTGATACCTTCCCAGGCCTTTAAGTGCTTCGAGAAAAGACCCCCCCCCCCGACTGGCTCCGGAGCTGCACACCCGGGCAATCCCTCAGGGACTATGGAAGGCTGAAGAGCCACGAAAGGACTCGCGGTCTCCAATGTTGCGAGGGCCTCTGCCGCCTCTGGGACGGCGTCTTCCGGAAGAATCCCCCCCCTCTGCCTCTGGAAGGGGAATCCTCCTGCTGAGAGAGGTAAGGCTTCTGAGATCTACGGAACCACATTTTCCCTCCTCTTTTAGCCTTGGGATAAGGCCGAAAGGGAGTGGAAAATCGTGCCCCTACGGCAGTCAGAGTCTTACCCTCCTGTTCACAGCGGGTTAGTGTGTCCTTTACCTTGGGTCCAAACAGGGAGGACCCATCGAAGGGGGCGTCGGCAAAGGAAGACTTAAAGGCCTGCGCGAAATGACACAGGCGGAGCCAGGCTTGTCTCCGTAGAGCAATGCCTGTACCCGCCGCTCTACTCGCCCCTTCGGCCGCATAAGAAATGAGCCTCATGGACGAGTTCGAAATGGACGACATTGTAGCCAGCTGAGAGCCAACCGTCTGGGCCAGCTCCTCAGGCAGGTTACCCAAGAGGGTATCGGATAGCTCCTTAATCAGATCCCTCTGAAATCTGGTAAAGTGCGCAAGGTAGTTCAAGGACCTCAGTGTAAAGGTCGCTGAACTGAGGGTGCGCTTTCCGTACCGATCCATGCTCCTAGACTCCTTATTAGGAGGATGGACGGACGTCGAAGCCTCTGCTACATCTTGCTGGGTAGCAGATGCCACCACCAAAGCATCTACAGCCACACCTTTAGTTAGAAACTCTTTTTCAGGGGGCGCCGAAAGGAACTTATTCGGACGAGCAGGCACCGGTTCCAGAGTCTGGGTGTTCCCACGCCCTTCGACAGATCAAATCCAAGAGCTCATCGAAGGGCGGAGACACCCAGGAGGCGGAGGGCTGAGCTCCGAAGGGCTTCAGGAACACAGACTCATCAGCAGGGGGAGGTTTGGACTGCCAGCCGCCTCGTTGTTTTAGGGCTTCAAGGATGTCTGCAAAGGAGACATCATCCGAGGACGACTTAGGGGACCCCTCTGCATCAGAGAGATCAGTGTCGGATGTTAGGGACTCATCAGGGGAGTCAACGTGCTTCCTCTTGCACGATCTTTTCCTGGGGGGTTCTTCCGAAGAGGCTTCAGAAGGACCTCCAGGAGGGGGAGAAACCCCAGCGGGGGTAACCCGAGGCCCCGGGGCTCCGCTGTCTAAGGACAGGGGGACTGCCAACGACCCAGTTTCCGTATGCAGGGAAGGAGCTGGGGAAACCGTGGAGGTAGCCAAGGAAGATTTGGCTAATGCACTCCTCATAGCCCTGAAGGCGGGACCACCAGAATCCTGGGAGGGTCCCACCTCAGTGGCCACGACAGTGGACGGCACTCCCGCCGACGCACCAAGAGGGAGACTTGGGACCGAAAGCATCAATCCCGAAGCCTCCCCCCCAGGGCCGAAGGAAGAAGTCCGTGTACTGAACTCCGACCCAAGAGCCGGAGTTGGAGCAAGGGTCGGGCCCGACCCTAACACCTCCACAGGTTCCACCAGCACCGGCTCCAATGGTGCCGAAGCTGTTGGAGGAGGAACCACAGTAGGGGAGTGGACCATCTGCTCCGAAGCCGAATGGGCTGGAGCCGAAACTAGCTTTTGGAACACCGGAGACTGGAAGAGTCGAAGGAGCACCCTGTCGATGTCCGAATCAGACATCTTGGATGATCTAGAGGATACCGATCGGGCCCGAACCGATTTCTCCATCGGCTCCGAAGGGCTCGGGGACCGGCTCCGAATGGACTCAACAACTATCGGCTCCGAGGAAGATCTCAAGGAAATTTCCCTCGGTGCCGATAAGGACTTCGGCTCCGAGGGGGAAGAGTCTGAGCCGGTAACCCTTATCGGCTCCAATATCAGTGGAGCCGATGAGGGTGACCCGCCTCTCGATGCCCCAGACCTCGGCTCCGAAACCAGAGGGGTCGAGGCTGGAGGCATCGAGGCAGACCGTTCCGACCTCGGCTCCGAAGTCCGTGGAGCCGATGGAGAAGTCTGCTTAGATTTTTTAGCGGTCGGTTCCGACTGACTGGTCGGAGCCGACGCTTTCTTCTTTTTAGGAGACGGAGAGGAAGATAAAGCCTCCTCGAAGGAAGGCTTGATTAATCCCTTGAGGATTAATTTGTTCTTCTTCTCCTGGAGGACTCTTGATGAGAAAGCGTGGCACACACTACACGATTCTTGTAGGTGCTTGGCACCTAAGCAATAGACGCACGAGGAGTGGTCGTCCATTATGGATATTTTAAAACCACACCTCGTGCATTTTTTAAACCCGGAGGGTTTGTGTTCTTTAGACATAACGGTCTATCTAAGTGAAAAATACTAAACTTAGTCAAAAGGTAAAGTTAAATTCAACAAATTTAACAAATATATTATATATATATATATATATATATATATATATATATATATATATATATATATATATATATATATATATATTTTTTTTTTAAACACTAAACAGTTAAACAGAGAAAGAGAGTCAAGACCCTCTAACTTAAACGGGTACTTGACCCAAGAAAGAGACACTAGTAGCAAAGCAACAGGGGAAGGCCCCTCTAACTAAAACGGGAAACCTTCCCTGACTAAAAAAATCACGAATTTCTCAACAGAAATTAACCAATCACACTTATATAACAACAATAGCTGTTAAAACAGCTTTTGGGTTCAAAGTAAAAAAATTTGTGACAGGAAAAAGCCTAAATAAATAGTACTTAGCCCAGCCAAGTTGAGACCACGTCTAAGCTTGTTAGCGGCAAACGAGATCTGGGGGATTAGTGGTGGTGCATCCTGGGATAAAGATAGCTCAGCCAATAAGAGGCCTCGCTCTATAGCATATGCGTGCCGAGTCGGCTCCGAACCCATCAGTACAGAATGTAGGCGAGATAGGATCACATAACATCTGTACTTCAAACGTTCAGGATAGATGTGATAGTTATTTTACCACAATGAAGGACAGAAGAAAGTGAGAAAAGAAATTCAGTAGGATAGAATCACTAATCACTATTAGACAAATCATTATGGTGCGACTTCCAAAGGACAATATACAGCATCAGCTAATGAAAAAATACTTTTAGAACACTGACTAGATTCAGTTCCAAATATACATGACATTGAGAGAAAATAAGCAAAATACTTTATTCTTTTAAATTTGGACATTTGTTACTCTACATGTTTCTTTGCCAGGCAAAATTGTCCAAGTCAATGCTGTGCTGTAAAATGAGGGAAAATCTGTATGATTATAAAAGCGCAGCTACACCACCCACCACCACACACCACCAAGCAACACTAATAACACACCATATGAAACATAACTGCAAGTGTAGAGAAAAAGATTTGTAGCAACAAGCATGAAAAATACAATAGCCTAGGCTTGAATAATTATTAGACACAGTTTTGCAAAAACAAGTAGCTATCACTTCGTTGCTAAAGAGGCTCCAGGTCTGTTTGGGACAAGGCAGCCTCTAGCCGAGTAAAATCCACTCATTCAGCAAATCCAATTGCTCAGGAGTGGGGGAAGGAGAATACAAAAGGACAAACTGAACTAAGTTCTAAGCACTTCCTCTAACAACTTCCACCGAGTTTGTGTAATCTGACCTGCAGTATGCTAAAAGGGCTCTTAAGTCATGTTCACCTAGAGGCAAGGTTTTCAGAGTACTAAAATGTAAACAAACTCATCTAGCAAAAAAATCTGACAGTGCCCCTTTAATATCTAGATGGAAACAAAAAGGTTATGAGGCATGAAAAAATAAATTACCTTTTAAATGCATTACTGGAATGCCAGTCAAAATCAACTATAAAAACACAAGCAGCACCAACTCAAAACCACTTCTCCTTGCACTGCATTTCTAAATTATAATTTCATATTCAGCTTCATAAAAGTACCAAGTAACATGCTGAAAGTAGCAATTTCTGTGATACCCCTCACTTGTAAAAATGTTTATCCAAAAAAAGACCTGCTGCCTGACAACTATCTACTTGTTTCATGGGGAAAACATGATCAAAGTAAAAAATGAACAGCAAACAAGAAACAAGCTCAATATAAATTGCTTAAAAGGATTGCTGCACATGTTATGGACCACACATGACAGATTGACATTCTGTTTAGTTTATGGGCAAAGCCTGCAAAGTTGATTGCAAGTCTCCAACAAATGTAACGACAATCTGAAAATGGTGTAATCCTGTCCTTTATTACAAATACTGTCCTATGCATTTCAATACCCAAGGCTTATACGTTACCTAGTTATGTAAATATTTTCTGCATGGCAACAACAAAAAGGCTTTCAATGTTGACAGTTCTTTAACAGTATGCTTATTAAAGCTTACTTGCATCTTACAATCTCAGACAAGCTTACCGGATGGTCATTAAAGCATTGCTAGTTAAACACAGAACAGGCACTTCATCATGCATTTTCTGAATAATAAGCATAAAATCAACAGTATAAAACTAGGACATAAAACCAGAACATTCTGCAAAACCAAGGACAGATGAAAAGCCACTGTAGGCCTTGTGTCTACCTTGGATGGGGGGTACTCTGCACACTTACACTGCATAATTGCTCCTTGCATTGATTGAACACATCCAGAGTCACTACATGGGAGAGTGGGGTATAACAAGTATGTCACAATTTGAAAGGTCTCTGACTGACAGTGATGGCCCTGACATATCTGTCATACCTCTCTACCTCAGAGCAAGAAATCTGGAAAAAGACAAATAGAAGTGTGACAAAGGCCCCAAAATAAGCATTTTTTAAATATTGCTCTTACAAACTTAAAGATAATAGAATAGTAGGTTGTGCATCAGTATGAAATTTTCTGAAGGGTATGAAATCTGAAACTTATGTCTATTGTATAACTTACGTGTTTAATCATTTGCCACCAATTTGCCAGAAAACCACAATTTTATGAAAAACAGACCTAAAATATGATGCAAAAATATAAAATAGCTACACAATATAGCTGGGAACCTGTCAAAGAAGGGACACTTAGTACTGTTAAATTGAGCAGCTGACAAAATAAGAGAATCTACATGCATTTCTGAAATAAAAGTAATCTGTAACTCTGATCATTACAATTATTTATTAACTGTAAACCCTCCAAGTGTCTTCCAAAATTGCCATTTTGCGGAGGGATTGTTAGGGAGAGAGCTCAACATTTTGAGCCAAACTTGGGGACAGTTGAGAGGTTTGGATATACCTAATTCTATAAAGTGATTTGCTCATACCTCTCAACCACTTAATGCAGGAAATCTGGACAAGGCCAAATATATTGGGGAAACAAAAACAGTAGTAAAAATTGCTCTTGTATAAAACAGTTAATCAAACAACAGGTCTTGCTTTAGCATGCATTTTTCTGAAGGGTATGAAGTATAAAATTCAATGTCATTATTTAGTGACTTAACTCCTAAATTATTTGTCAGAAAACCACAAATTTTATGAGGAACAAACCAAAAAGAAGCAAAAATCTATTAATTCTGCGAAAATCTGGACAGTTGAGAGGTATAGTTTAGTCAGTAGACTTGTGTGGCAGAAATCCTACACAACGGACTTACCTCCCTAGGTATAAATAAGTACCCCACCCAAAAAAAAAAAAAAAAAAAAAAAACTAAAATCTAAACGAAGTGATTGCTTCAATCTGGCTTCATCACTTTCAGCAACATTCAGACTCAGTGAAAATATTCAGTAACAAAAAAAAAAAAAAAAAAAAAAAAAAAAGTTTGTGCTTTTAGAGTTGATTTAACCGGTTCCTAATCAAACACATCCAACCAAGAACTGGGAAGGGGCATACCCTGAGCTGACCAATTTAAATTTATTGTTTTGAACATTTTTCCAGTAACAATGAAACAAAATGCATGCACCAATAATGACAAAACTGCCCAATTCAGAACATTTCCATCATAAAAATCTACTCAAACTTCTACAATCCACCAGTATCAGTAAATATGCACAATCTCTGCAGAAGTAAAAGTCATCTAAATAATTCCACATTAAAGAGATATGTAACTAATGAAGAGGTTGCTGCTAGCAAACAACTTTATATTTCACCGTTTCATCTATAAAGTGACGGTTGCCCGTGAGGAATAAATTGCTTATGTTACATTAACAAAAAAATGATAAGCTAGTAATATTGCAGTAGGGAATGGATGGCAAACTGACAACAGGTTCATAGTTACTAGGTATCTCCACCAAAGAGGACATTCTCAGGACTGCAGCATCCACCCCCTTTAAAAAGTACAACACAGTACAGTACCAGCAATGCATCTACACACTGTGGGAGTAGAACCCACAGCCTTCGGCATCAAAAGCAAGTATTCAACCTATTAACAACGCAGGCCGACTCAGCATAAGCAGCACTAAACTTCTCTACCTCTGAAGCTCTCAGCCCCTTGTAAAATCCGCTCGACACTCAACTGTACCTCTCAACTCTGCAGCACAAGAAATCTGGAAAAAGCCAAAATTTACTGGGGGGGGGGGGGTACAAAAGCCCAAAAAAAAACAAGGAAATGTTTAAAAATTACTTGTATAATCTTGGAAATTTGCTAAAATAAAATATTGTGTTACCACCATGCGTTTCTCTGCCAAGTCTTGAACCCAGGACTCTGCACTACAGTCAGAGCAACATACCACTATGCCAAATCAGATGTTTCTTGAAAGACAGGAAGACTAACTTAAATGGCTATTGTTTAGTGAATTTGGTTCTCACCATAGCTCTCAACCTCTTAGCACAAGAAACCTGGACAAAGTCAGTAATGTGGGAATACAGCTCCCAAAAACATTCAGTGAATTCAGTTCTCATCACAGTTCGCAACCTCTTAGCACAAAAAACCTGGACAAAAGCCAATAATGGGGGAATACAGCCCCAAAAATAGGGAAAATTTTCAAATATTGATTTTATAAACTTAGAAAATTTCTAGAATAAAAGGTTTTGTGTTACCATGTTTTTTCTGAAGAATATGAAGTCTGAAATTCAAATGCCCGTCATGCTTTAGTGAATTCAATCCTTCGCCGATTACAAAAATCCAGAAAACCACAGATTTTATGAGGAACAGAACAAAAATATGAGGCAAAAATCTGGATAGTTTTCACAACTGTTGGGTGGTGGGGTAGGGAAATTCAGGCTCTTGCTACTTGTACTCAAGGTACAGCGTTTCAGCCCGAGTAACACTAGCCACCGGGTATATTTAACTGGGGCATTACACAGATGCGCACATACCAAGGAGGGAAATTGTTTCAACAAACGGCTAAGCCATAAACGAACGAAGAACCACCGGCTACTACCCCAATTTCTGGAACCAAAGGTTGCAACAACACAAAAATTTGGACAACAATTTTACCTAGGTTTCGTCTTTAATGAACAGACTTCTTCAGCTGGTTCTGAAGAAGTCTGTTCATTAAAGATGAAACCTAGGTAAAACTGTTGTCCAAGTTTTTGTGTTGGTGCAACCTTTGGTTCCAGAAATTGGGGTCGTAGCCGGTGGTTCTTCATTCGTTTATGGTATTACACAGATGCGCACACAGTACCTGCGTATTTCCCTTGCAGCTTCGTTCCTGGAGACATCCCTCACTTGTAATAAATACAGATTCCCTTCCCTTGTAGCGAGAACCAAATGAGTAGCTATCCCCATCGAACGCGACTGCTGACGTGGCAGTCCAATCTCCTTCCATTCTATGCGGTTACAAACCACATAAGCTTCTGGGCATCTGTACACTGATGCCTTCGTAATCCGGACTAGTTTAACAGCAGGCCGGATTTACAGAAACCTGAAACTCGCTGAGCATGCATGTGCAGTTCAAGTTCCAGGACTTCGCTAATTATTTTATTTTTTAAATTATTTTTCTTTCATTTTAGAGCTGGGGGGGGGCTGCAGTTCGATAGCATGAGCCGCCCCTGCTTACAGGACACTCACAAACCCTACTCAAATGTAAAGAATTGAAGGAACATCTTCCAGCAACAAATAAAACAAGGAAAACAATGTCAAACTACAGGAAAGGATAATCAATCAGCTTTCTGGAATATTGTCAAAAAAAAACTAATGGGGAATACAAACACTATTGAAAACAATCCACTGGACCAAATTAATGACCTAGGCACTTTCTCCAGTATTTTAAGACTCGATAATGGAAATACACATGCAACTAACCAAAATCAACTACAACTAATAGTCCCAACTGATCTCCATCTTTCACATTTAATCTTGTTACTCTTAAAGAAGCCAAAAAACTGTAGATAATGAAAATACATGGATCTACTTTCATATCCCCAAACTAATCATAAAACACGGTCCTAAAGGAAGGGTAATCCTATTTGGAAGGACTCCAACACTGTCCCATTATTTGGAGAAGATAAAAATAAACCTGAAAACTACAAGTCTGTCTCAACCATTAGTCCTATATCTGAGGTATTAGCCAAAAGGTTTCTCATTCAAAACATGGTTCCCGACTTCAACACTGCACTCAAAACGGTGCTGGGTAAAACAACTTTATTACAGAGCATCTGAATGTGACAAAGGTAATCAGTCAAGTGTGATAATCTTTAAAGAACTTACAATATTTGGCCTCAAATGCAGCAACTACACACCCCATCTCCATAAATAATCCACGCTGAAGCAGATAAATGTGTAATCATAGATCACTTTCTAAAAACGTCAACAACATAGGACAAGATCATAAAAAGCTTTTAGGACAAGATCATCATAAAAAGCTTGGTGTCTCTTAAAATACAGTTCCTCACAGAAAAAATAAATCCTAGCAAGGGAAGGAAGCAACAACATTCTAAAAGATTTTAATAGCATTTTAAATGGTGGGGAAGCACCAACATCCTGGAAGGTGGCTATAATAACTAAAGACGGTAAGACCCATCAGATCCAGCTTTATATAGGCCCACTTCAATTTTAAGCCATCATTCTAAAGTGCTTAAGTCTACGATAACTAAAAGAATGATTTATTATCACCTTTGCCAATGTGGTTTTGTGCTGGGGAGACAAACATTTGACATCAATAGAACAATGATAATCCAGAAGGAGGGAGAAGGCATGAAAATACTACAGTTGTTGGAGAGTCTTGATGCAAAGAAAGCATTCAGAGTAAGCTAGGATTTTATGAGTAAAGCAATGGAATAATTTACATTTCCTGATACAGTAAGGTTAATATGGAGAATACGTGAAGAAATGGAGGCAAAAATTAAGGTGGGAGGGTTCCTCTCTGATAAGTTGTGTCTGAACAGAGGAACTGGTGAAGGTGCCATCTTTCCCCTGTTATTCACATTATAGTTAGAACCACTGAGAAAAGTAAATAAAGAATTCAGAAATTCAAACATATAATCTGTATGGTAATAAAAAGAAAAGTTGGTTTTATTTGCAGACAATATTTGAAACTGGAAATTGATGGTGTAATGATGAATGTTGTTAGTGCATATGCTCCACAAGTTGGGTGTGCGATGGATGAGAAAGAAAAATTTTAGAGCAAGTTGGACGAAGTGGTGATGACTGTACCCAAGGGCGACAGACTGGTGATTGGAGCAGATTTCAATGGGCATGTTGATGAAGGGAACAGAGGGGATGAGGAAGTGATAGGTAGGTATGGTGTTAAGCAAAGGAATGCAGAAGGTCAGATGATAGTGGACTTTGCGAAAAGGATGGTCATGGCTGTGTTGAATATGTATTTTAAGAAGACGGAGGAGCATAAGGTGACACACAAGAATGGAGGAAGATGCACACAGGTGGATTATATCTTATGTAGAAGGGCCAGTCTGAAGGAGATTGGAAACTGTAAAGTGGTGGCAGGGGAAAGTGTAGTTGGGCAGCATAGGATGGTGGTTTGTAGGATGACACTGGTGATAAAGAGGAGGACGAGTGTGAGGGCAGCACCAAGGATCAAATGGTGGATCAAGAAGAGGACGAGTGTGAGGGCAGCACCAAGGATCAAATGGTGGAAACTGAAAAATGGTAATTGTGAGGTGATGTTCAGGGAAGTGTTAAGACAGGCACTGGGTGGCAGTGAAGAGTTACCGAATAGCTGTGTAACTACAGCAGAGTTAGTAAGACAGATGGCTAGAAAGGTGCTTGGTGTGACATCTGGAAAGAGGAAGGAGAACAAGGAGACCTGGTGATGGAATGAAGAAGTACAGGAGTATACAGAGAAAGAGGTTGGCGAAGAAGAAGTGGGATTGTCAGAGAGATGAAGAAAGTAGACGAGTATAAGGAGATGCGGTGCAAGGCAAAGAGACGTGGCGAAGGCTAAGGATAAGGCGTATGACGAGTTGAATAAAAGGTTGGACACTAAGGAGGGAGAAAAGGATCTGTACCGATTGGCTAGACAGAGACAAAGCTAGTAAAGATGTGCAGCAGGTAAGAGTAATAAAGGATAATGAGGGAAACGTACTCACGAGTGAGAAGAGTGTGTTGAGCAGATGGAGAGAGTATTTTGAGGGGCTGATGAATGAAGAGAATGAGAGGGAGAGAAGGTTGGATGATGTGGACAGTGAATCATGAAGTGCAGTGGATTAGCAAGGAGGAAGTAAGGCTAGCTATGAAGAGGATGAAGAATGGAAAGGCTGTTGGTCCAGATGACATACCTGTGGAAGCATGGAGGTGTTTAGGTGAAATGGCAGTGGAGTTTTTAACTAGATTGTTTAATGAAATCTTGGAAAGTGAGAGGATGCCTGAGGAATGGAGAAAGTGTTTTGGTACCGATTTTTAAGAATAAGGGTGATGTGCAGAGCTGTAGTAACTACAGAGTGATTAAAATTGATCAGTCACAGCATGAAGTTATGGGAAAGCAGGGGAAGCTAGGTGATTGATTAGTGATTAGCAGTATGGTTTCATGCCAGGAAAGAGCACTACAGATGCAATGTTTGCTTTGCGAGTGTTGATGGAGAAGTACACAGAATGTCAGTAGGTGTTGCATTGTGTCTTTGTGGATTTAGAAAAAAAATCATATGACAGGGTGCCTAGAGAGGAGTTGTGGTATTGTATGAGGAAGTCGGGAGTGTCAGAGATGTATGCAAGAGTGGTACAGGATATGTATGAGGATAGTGTGACAGCGATAAGGTCTGCGGTGGGAGTGACGGATGCGTTTAAGGTGGAGGTGGGATTACATTAAGGTTCAGCTCTGTGCCCTTTCTTATTTGTAAAGGTGATGGACAGGTTGACAAGACGAGATCAGACAGGAGTCCCGTGGACTATGATGTTTGCAGATGACATTGTGATCTGTAGGGAGAGTAGGGAACAGGTGGAGATATGCTCTAGAGAAAAGAGAAATGAAGGTCAGCAGGACTAAGACAGAATGTGTGTGTGTGAATGAGAGGGAGGATAGAGGAATGGTGAGGATGCAGGGAGTAGAGGTGGCGAAGGTGGAGGAGTTTAAATACTTGGGATCAACAGTTCAGATGACGAGTGTGGAAGAGAGTACAGGCAGGATGGAGTGGGTGGAGAAGAGTGTCAGGAGTGATTTGTGACAGATTAGTACCAGTAAGAGTGAAAGGGAAAGTCTACAAGAGGGTAGTGAGACCAGCTATGTTATATGGGTTGGAGAGTCAGAGCTTGACGTGGCAGAGTTGAAGATGTTAAGATTTGCACTGGGTGTGACGAGGATGGACAGGATTAGGAATAAGAATATTAGAGGGTCAGTCCAGGTTGGAAGGTTTGGAGACAAAGCCAGAGAGGCAAGATTACGCTGGTTTGGACGTGCTGAGGAGGGATGCAGAGTATATTGGGAAAAAGATGCTAAGGATGAAACTGTCAGGTAACAAGAAAAGAGGAAGGCCTAAGATAAGGTTTATGGATGTGGTAAGAGAAGACATGCAGGTGGTTGGTGCGACAGCAAGATGCAGAGGACAGGAAGAAATGGAAACAGTTATCTGCTGTGGCAATCCTTGACGGGAGCAGCCGAAAGAAGATTATATCCTTTTCTGGCTTTATGAGGTGCAAAACCAGTGTCATGAACACAGACTGTTTCAGTTTTTTTTGGGATACAAAATGAAGACAAAATAAAGGCTATAGCTGTAATCTATGTACCCACATGTGAATCGGTTCAGCAATACCCATATTTATGGGGGCACAATAAAATTACATCTTTAGTACTAAAAAGGATTCTGTTATGGTAGCTAAGGATATGTGGGAAGAGACAAAGCAAGAGATAATCCAAAAACTGAGAAATTTAAAGCGGTTGTTTATGGATATTTATTTATTTTATTTTACATTTGTTGACCGGGCTAGTCTAGCTGGAGAAATTTCCATTTTCAGTAGAGGTCCGGGGAGAAAAGCTCCACAGAAATAAGTACATAGAGGCAAATCATCAGTAAAAATAAAAATATTAGTATAAATGTTAGTGAAAACAATAAACTCAACAATATAAGATTATTACTACAAGAGTTAATTACTATCATACACAGTTACAAGAAACTAAGAAGCTATATGCTTTAAAATTAATGGTGCATGAATTAATTACTACCACTCACAGTTATAGGTCTAGGGAAAAAAGATATTACATTTTATACAGAGAATACAAAAATGCATGTCAGATAGGTAAGAAAGAGTGTAAAGAATAAGGGAAAAAAATACAATAATAGGGGATTAGATTATGAAAAAGGGAGGAAGTTAGGACAGTAACAGGCAAGGAAGCAAATTGGAAGACAGTGAGGGGGGAAGAGAAGAATGCCAAGTGTAGAGTAGAGTCAAACAAGGAGAAGAGGTAGTTATAAGTAGAGTTGAAGTATTGGGAAGTTAATCAGGTTTACTACAGGAGCAGAGCCAGTGATTTTGGAAGTGGAGTTTAATATTTTGTTTGAAGAGAGGCAGTGATGTAATCTTTATGTTGCTAGGTAACAAATTCCATTTTGAACCTACAGAATTGGTAAAAAGGGAGTCACCAGCAGTGTTGTTTGATTTTATGGAACTAGTCAATAGCTTACTAGAAGAGCGGAGAGAGTTGAGATTATTATAGGGGATTATGAGTTGAGAGAGTATAGGGGTGTTATTTGGTTGGTACAGTATTTTATGGGCAATGGTAAGTTGGTGGATTGCAAGATAGTTCTGATACTCTAGCCAGCCTAGTTGTTTCAAGTTAACATAGTGATGAGTTCTGTAGGTGTTACCTATAGCGAAGCGGGCAATGTTATTGCAGCAGGTTGTTTGTTTAGGTTGGTTTTCTTGAGGTTGGTAAAGATAGGTGAAGCATAAAGAAGAGTAGAAATAAGATGGGAGTGAGCAATCCTAGTTCTGGTTGATGGCGTAAGGAATGGTCTGATTCGATATAAGGATCCTATTTTTCTGTTGACTTGTTTTATGGAGTTGTTTATGTGTTGGTTGAAAGAGAGATTATTATCAATGGTAATACCCAACAATTTAGTGGTAGAGTCAGGTGAAATGACAGTGGCACTGTTGGAGGAGATGGAGAAGTTTAAGGGGGAGGTCCTAGAAGTGGGTGTGAAAAGGAGCAGTTTAGTTTTTTTAGCATTTAATAGGAGGAATCGACTGGAGAACCATGTTTCTATGGTATTAAAGATTTTTTGAGTAAGAGAGATAAGTTCTGGGGTGGAGGATGCGGAGCAGATGAGTGTAGAATCATCAGCATATTGAATGCAGGTTGCTTGAGGGATTATAGTATGAAGATCATTAATGAAGAGGGAAAAGAGAAGTGGGCCAAGAATAGAGCCTTGTGGAACTCCGATAGAAACAGGCAAAAGCGAAGAAATGTGGTTGTCCCAAAGAACTGCTTGTTTTCTATTTGTGAGATAGGAATTAAACCATTTAATGGCTGGGATATCAAAAGATAGGGATTCAAGAGTATTAATTAATAAAGAGTGGTTGACCATATCGAATGCTTTGGAGAGGTCAATGAATGGCTGGGATATCAAAAGATAGGGATTCAAGAGTATTAATTAATAAAGAGTGGTTGACCATATCGAATGCTTTGGAGAGGTCAATGAAGAGGGCAGAAGAGAGTAGGTTGTTGTTACGGTTCTGATTAATAGTGTCTACAAAGGAAAGCAAGGCAGTAGTAGTACTATGATGTGGTCTAAAACCGTGTTGACAGTTTGCTATTATGTTGTGGAGAGAGAGATGTTGTACAAGTTGATGGTGGATACATTTCTCCATAATTTTGGCCAAAGGTGAGAGGAGAGCAATAGGTCTATAGTTAGAGTATTCTAAGGAGTTTCCACCTTTATGAAGTGGGATAATATGAGAGACTTTCCAGATATCTGGGAGGTTTCCTTCTTTGATTGTCCTATTTATGAGAATAGATATAGGATATGCGATAAGCTCCCCTCACTTTTTCTACAAAAGGCTGCCAAGGTTATCAGCAGAGGGGGTACAGGGTTTTAGTTTGTGCAGGAGTCTATATATGTAAGATGTGGAGATTGGTTGTAGAGAGAATTTAAAGGTAGAGTTTGTTAGGTTACTTGGTGGGTTTAAGTTGCTGGCATTAAGTTGTTTAGCTAGAGCTTGGATAGTTTCAGTGAAGAAAGAGTTGAAAGCATCTGCAGTTTGCTGAGGGGTATCAGGGTCAGCATTAGTTGGGGAAGGTGTTTTAGAAGTACCTGGGGAGAGGAGTCTATTGACAGAAGACCAGAAAAGTTTAGGATTATTGACATGGGTTTGTTGTAGTTCATAGTAGAATTTCTTTTTGTCTGATATTATTGCCTTTTTAGTTAGATTTCTGAGCTGGCGGAAGTGTAGAAGATCTGGGTTATTTCTGTGGGATCTCCATGAGGCCCAGACTTTATTTCTGGTGAGAATAAGTTTTTTGGTTTCATGGGAGAGCCAAGGGACAGTATTAGATTTCATTCTAATGATACGTTCAGGAGCATGTAAGTCAAGAATGGATAAAAAGATTTTGTTGAAGTATAATACTGCATTTTCAAGAGGAAGTGTTTTTAAGGGGTTCCAGTTGCATGCACTAAGTTCAGCCTGAAATAGATCAGGATTAAAATGTTTGATGGTACGTATTTTTCTTGTAATGGGTGGGTTTACACAATCAGCCTTTTCCCTTGTTATGAATGTTAAGGAGTGGTCACGAATATCATCTGGCAAGGTTCCTACTTCGTAGTTATCTTTAATTCTGTTTATAAGTATCCAGTCTAAAATGCTTTCTCTATTGCTATGTTTGTTCAGCCTAGTAGTAGAGGTAATGGTTTGGGTAAAGCCATGAAGGTTGATATGAGAAGGATTTTCAGTATTAATGTTATTCCAGTCTATGTTCAGGTCACCTAGTATAATAGTTTCTTGGGGATATGTAGCAGATAAAAGCAGTGAAAATGTTTTAGTTCCCTTAAGTATACATACAGGTCAGGCATGTTTTGACAATGAGAAAAGTTGTGGACAGCCATCAAGTGTGTGTTTCAGGATTTTTATCTGGGATGGCAACAGGGCGAAGGTCAAGGGGGACAAGTTTCACCCTCCAATAGAACAAGGTGTTTTCAGATGTCCTAATTTTGAAAGGATACTTTAGAGCTACACAGTTAAGGCTCTAATAAATAGCACAAGCTGAAAACTATAACTCAGAGGAAAGGTATGGCGATTAAGCAGGGGGAAATTCAAATAGAGTGGGAGTTTGGATGCAGATCCTTAAAATATAAGCCATACAGTGGATATAAAAAGTTTACACACCCCTGTTAAAATGCCAGGTTTTTGGGATATAAAAAAATGAGACCACGATAAATCATTTCAAAACTTTTCCCACCTTTAATGTAACCTATAACCTGTACAATTTAATTGAAAAAAACAAATCTGTTAAGGGGAAAAAATATAAAACACGCACAATAAGCTGGGTGTGTAAATGTGCACACCCTTAAAACTAACACTTTGAAGCACCTTTTAATTTAAATTACAGCATTCAGTCTTCTTTGGTAGGAGTCGATCAGTATGGCCATTCCAAAACTTTAATTTTCTTCTCGTGAAGCCATTCTTTTGTTGATTTGGATGTATGCTTGGGGTCGTCTTATGTTGAAAGGTGAAATTCCTCTTCAGCTTTCTAGCAAACACCTGAAGGTTTGGGGCCAAAAATGACTGGTATTTGGAACTGTTCATAATTCCCTCCACTTTGACTAAAGCCCCAGTTCCAACTGAAGAAAAGCAACCCCAAAGCATGATACTGCCACCACCATGCTTCATTGTGGAGATGGTGTTTTTTGGATGATGCGAAGTGTTGTTTTTGTGCCAAATGTACCTTTTGGAAGGGTGGCCAAAAAGCTCAACCTTGGTCTCATCAGACCACAACACAATTTCCCACATGCTTTTGCAAAACAAAAAAGAGTCTCTCAAATTTTAGCCTTGCCTGGATGTTTTTCTGTGTAAGAAAGGCTTCCGTCTTGCAACCCTACCCCACAGCCCAGACATATGGAGAATATGGGAGATCGTTGTCATGTAGTACACAATAAGTACTTGCGAGAAATTCCTGCAGCTCCTTCAGTGTTGCTGTACTTCGACAACCTCCCTGACCAGTTTTCGTTTTATCTTTTTCAATTTGAGAGGGACATCCAGTACTTTGCAACGTCACTGCTGTCCCATATTTTCTCCACATTTTGATGACAAGTCTTCACTGCGTTCTATGGTATATCCAATGTGTGGAAATTCTTCTGTACCTTTCTCCTGACTGATACCTTTCAACAATTAGATCCTTTCTATGCTTTGCAAGCTCTCTGCGAACCATGGCTTTTCCTGTAGCAGGCAACTGAGTACATGTCAGGAAAATCCTATGAGGACAGCTGAACTTTACTTGGGGTTAAATCAGAGTCTCTAATTGATGGCATGTGTGTACCCAAGAAGACTGAATGCTGTAATTAAATCAAAAGGTGCTTCAACAAAATATTAATTTAAGGGTGTGCACACTTATGCAACCAGCTTATTGTATTTTTTTATACCCCCCAACACGTTTGTTTTTCAATTAAATTGTACAAATATAGGTCACACAGGTGGCATTTTAACAGGGTGTGTGTAAACTTTTTATATCCACTGTAGATATTATATTCATAGAGTAGCAGAAAATATAAGAACCAAACCAACATAAGAATGGAGAAAGGAGATTGTGCTGAAAGGAGTGATGGCAAGTAGGGGTACACAGAATAGGCAGGAAGGGCCTGGAAATTTACTACAGAAATTTGGCAAAAGGAACCAAGGTATTCATGGCAAATAACTACAGAGGGAAAGTTAATAAAATGGGAAGAGGCCAAGAAAACATTTGGACTGCAGGCTAGAGACTGCCTTCCCTATCAGGGATGGACACTGGAATATAGGCAAACAGAAAGGGATTGGGGAAATCCTTAGTGAAAAACCTGCTCTGGTAGAGATTTAACTGAGTCTCTAACAAAAGCTACTGTTAAAGGGACAATTGTTAGTGCATATAAAATGTTGCATGATAATTACAGGAATCAAAGAAGATTAGAAAGACTGGAAGAGTGACTAGATAAGCAATTCACAAGGAAACAATAAGGACATATATGGCTCATGCAAAGTCTGGAAGATTTATGATTTTTTGCTTAGAAATGTTTCTATAGGTATTTTATAAAAAAGCAGATTCAAAGAATGGTTCTGCTGATAGATCACAAATGGGAAGAAAGTAGTAGCTGGGAACATGTGTTTTCGGAGTGTAATGAGCTGAAAGACTTTAAAAATTGACTAAAATGAGTACTCTTGCAGAACTATTGGGTGAGTAAATGGGTATAACTACGGAAATAATTTTTTTTTTGAGTCGGGATACAGAATTTGAATTGCCTAGATATGGTAAGGCCTTCTCAAACTTATAGTGGCTGCCAAAAAAGCAATCACTAGAAAATGGAAATCAAAGTCTAAACCAAATGCATTTGAAGTACTGAATATTTTAACAGAGATAAAAGAACTGGAAGTAGGATCTTTAGAAAACTTAAGCACAAATTACACAGAAAAATGGAAACTGGGGAACAATGCATACAAAATAATGTTTGGAGGAGTGAGGTTTAAGGGAAGACAGGAATTTATCAATTTATGTAATGTTGGACTGATGACAATGATACAAACATTGTACATCACATATTCTTTTGTAACTGGGAACATGTAATATGGCTTGCTTTCTTTTATATAAATGTTATGTTTACCTAGGTCTTAACAGATTTTTTTTTTACTACCTTTACCGAGTTAAGTCACTTCTGTCACCCAAACCATAAATGTAATGTCAGCTATGGGTAAACTCGAAACCACTACCCAGAGACCATTTACTGCAAAAAGTCAAATTCCCTGCTCAATCTCTGAAGAACAGCCATGTATGTTATATACTGAATAAACTTGAAATAGTAAATATTCATCTGAGTATTCAAAACTTGCTAAACAACCAAAATGGCAGAAAGACAACTTCAAAACAATAGCTTCAATAACAGACTTTTACCATGTTGAATCCACAATATATGAAATATAGAGCTTTGCTGTTGTAAAAGTCAAGTGGTGCTGTAATTCCACAGCTTCAAAACATGTGGATGTCATAAAAACAGAAAAAACGAACATAAAAGTGAAGAACCCTTCTGATGTAAACAATGGACAAGCGCTTTCAGCTTTTTCAAGCCTTCTTCAGATCCAAGTACGTAAAGCTGGGTTCAGTGTTTAAAAGTTGGTAACATCCAATGAAACACCTCAGTGAATGATGAATGTTAACCAATCAAGTTAGTCCATTAGTACACACCTCCATAGCTTGAAGTTAAACAACATGACAGTTTGACGTTTCTAAGACGGACTCATATTTTCAGAAGGAATATTAGTAAAATCTTTTCAGTAGGTTCTGGTTAAAAGAACAAGCTCTGCATAAAAGCCAAGATTTGAGAGAAAAAGATGAAAATAAATAAAGATGGTCATTTTGAGCGCTTCTTTTTATTTCATTTCAACAGTTTCTTTGGGACATCAGAGCCTAAGTCAGTATACCTAAGGTTTCTGTCAATATAAACAGATCATAAGTGAGCATAGCTCATTGCTTGTCTATTTGTAAGAAAAGGTTTTAAGGGAACACAGCCATTAAGGCCAGGGGGTTATCTGCCCTCAGCCGCATTATCCATTTGGCTTCCTCTCTCTGTCAGATTGGTAGGTCTCCTTCTCTGGAAGTAAAATGCATCTTTGAAATGACCATGAAAACAAAGTTGTGTCCCTCATGCTCACGTAAATGAAGAAAGAGAATTAGTTTCCTTTCCGTTACGTATATCAGATTGAGGTTTGATAATTTCTTTCCTTTAGCTTATTAGTTTTTCCAACATAAAATGCTGTGCAGGAAGTTATGTAAACAATATTGCTGGTTAGGCAATTGGCTAATTCATGAAAAACAAATGTCTGTTTAGAAACTGGATTGCTTAAATGTGTTGCTACAATTGATTACACTGCAGACCTTGCAGAAGCCACATTTCTTTGTTCCTGATGAATTATTATGTACGCAGTTGTTACATATCCCATCATTTGAGCATAAAATCCTTTTCAGATTATTTTTATTTCTGAAAAGGAAACTTTTGGGTTATTTCCAACAATCTCTTAACTTTTTATACGAAGTTAGAATCGGCCAGAACTTTCTGATCAACTGGCATACGTTATCATGTTCCGTAGTTTAAGTCAAATTGATCCTTAAGTTAGATGTTCTTTTAGGTATAGCTAGGGATGGTGTACTTTCACCTTCTCTGACCTTAGAGGAATAAAAAGGTTTGTCTTTTCATTTATGTAGGTCATTAATTCTGGCCTTGTTTAGTTCTAAACTTCTCTTTCCATATCCTCGTTGGCTGAAATTATTAAGCCTCTCTTCTTCCTGGAGAAAGGTTGCCTCTTCTGTACATAGCTTTGAAATCCTTGCAATTTGATTTTCAACGATGTTAGAGGAAATATGCCTAGGATGCATACCAGAAAAATGGAGCATGTGGTTTCGCCACATATCTTTCCTATAGAGGCAAGTGTCTATTACCTTCCCCGGATCGAGAGATAATCTCACATCCAGAAAGTCAATCATCTTTCTAGATGTTTTTACATCAAATTTCAGGAAAGTAGTTGTCTATGAAAGGAAGTTAAAGCTTCTTAAAATCTTCTTCTTTGCCCTTCCATACAATGAAGGTGTCATCCACAAACAGAATGCATATAATTATCTGGTCATTCCAAATGTTATTAGCATCCTTGGACCAAGCTCTCTCCCAGTTGGCTAAAACCAAGTTTGCATAACTATTGGCACAGGGCGTGCCCATGGCAACCCCCCATCTCTGCCAATAGTAGCCGTTGTCATAGGTAAACACATTGTACTCCAACATGATTTCCAAAAGATCACATATCAAACGTGATTCTACCTTCTCTTCAGTTAGAAATTCTCTTACTGCTTCAATGCATAACTATTTGGTATGGAAGTGAATAAACTATTCACATCTAGGGTTACCAATAGCAGACTCTCAAGATAATCACAATGTTCTACAGCTATATACAGATGTTGTAGAAACTCAGATGTATCTTTAATCACAGTGGAGGCCCTAGGTAGCATCTTTTTTAGCTCTTGGTCAGTAAACATAGAAATAGATTCCATCAACCATCCTCTACCAGCCACAATTGGTCTTAAAGGGGGGCGTTTAAGATCTTTATGAATTTTTGGTAATCCACTGATAGTTGGTACGGTGCTCAGTGATGAAGAGATCATGCAAATACTCATTACTCTCTCTTTGCAATAGCATGTCAAAGAGCCTGCTGGATCTTCCATTTCATAAAGATTGGTAATGTGCCCCAGGACACTCCTTTCCCAGCACACTAACATTCTACCTCTGGACAGTCAAACAACTTCACAGCATTCAAGAACACAGTACATGAACTCTTAACATCAGGAACTTTATAACATAATTAACTTCAAAAGCAGTGACCGCAACCTACAACTCACATTTCAGTACAGTGCTATCCTACTGAAAAATGAGTAGTTACTTATTGGTTATACTGAAATAGGACGACCCCCTCCCCCAATATGTGCATTTACAAATTCTGCCCACTGTTGCACCACATTTAAATTCAACATTCTTTAGTGACTTCAATCTTCGGGGCTTTGCAGGAAAAACTTTACCTCGTATCTTGAAGCACAGACCAAAATATGAGGTAAAGTAACTTAAATACGTACTGACAGTTGCAAGGTGGCAGTCATTACAAGCAACATGATATACATCATGTTTACATATTTTACAATTTTTTATTAAATGCAATCAAAATAAAAAAATTCTCCGGACCCCTACACGACAGGACTCAACATGGCTCACCTTCGTTGATAAACAGGTTCTGGACAAAGATAATGGTTGAGGGGGGGCAAGCACTCCAGACCACGTGCAAGTTGTACATTTTACTTGGAATTAAAAAAAAAAAAAGGTTTCCTACAGGTTGTGTTAATCTAAACTGAAAACTCCTTGAAGTTCTCATAATCCGGATTTCATTATCTGGTTGCGATAATACGCAGGTTGTTGGGTCTTTCGGCTTTGCCCGGTTAGGGGTCGCCACAGCGGAACTCCGGTCCGCTAATGATTGGCAGTTAATTTTTACGTGCAGAGTTACCAACCCTGACACAACCTTCAACGAACGTACGCCCATTCACGCATGTCTCCACGCAGAAGATGTTCTAGCTGAGAATCGAGCCGGACAGCGTCTTACTGTGAGGTGACAACGCTATCGCCGCACCACAACCGTGGGTGCGATAATACGCAAGTACTAAATAAAATATATCTAAAAACTTAAGCATGGAATCATACAACTGCAATGCAATTTTACATACACGGAACACTTTTTATAAGGTGCTTCTGCTGTTCTGCCTTAACCCACGGCATAAGTGAAAACAATATTTCATACAAAGAGGAGAAAACAATAAGTTTTTATGACAAGGTATGTATATCAAACTGTTTTCTTTCAAATGTGTTAGTTACATATAAACTTACTTTTCTATGCGATTGCACATTTCTGTTTACCCCCCCCCCCGGGGGTTTTGTTAGGACAATAACAGAATGTTTTCATTTTTGCGCCATGAATTTAGCTGAACATACTTGTCTCTCACGATTTTTTTTCCAAGGATGAATTAATAAAGTACTTATGCATTGTTCATTATCACACAAAGTATAGCTTTTTTTTGCAACAGCAATTATATGTGCATGCGCGTTGTTGGAATGTTACAGTCCTAGCGTCTTGCAGTTATTGTTACAGGTTATGTTTTCCATCAAGCCTGCCACACCGCCTCCAGAATGGCAATTAACTGGGGGAATGCCCAAAGCTGTATGAACAGCAATTGGGGGGGGGGGGGCTACACTTCAATAACAGCATACAATAACGTAAGGCTATTCTGGTTAGCTATGTATGAGGATTACTCAGTTTCTGCAACTGCATGTTTATTATTGCTGCTTTCCTGGATGCTTCCCTGTGGCACCATATAAAAATATGATCTACCCAATAGGGCTAACCCAGTCAAACTACAAATGAAATATTTAGTACATGTAAACATTTATTTTAATACATTTTTCACAAAGTTTGTTTTCAGTGATGTGGCCCTGAACTACATGACAGGAGGTCTCACCTATTCTTTGTTGACCGGGTTATCCTCCTGAAAAAAGGCTACTAACCTAGTGGGAAGACAATAATGGGTTTGAGGGTATACTTATGTTATGTGGTCAGTCGGCAAAACCTCATTTCCCCCCAGCCTCCAACTGTGAGAATGGGATACAGTGATTGGCTATGTAGCAAGCAGTAGTAAATTACATGCAAATAGAAGTGATAAATAAAAACATTTACAATGTACTTTACATTCATTTTAAAAGTAAACACTGGATAAATGAGCTCTCTGATTATGTAGCCCAGGCCGGTATGACCTTGACCAGCATATTACCCTCACCAAGAATGATGCCACAGTACAAAGACAAAATGATCAGCTTTAACAATTGGCTCAATTACTGGTGTCATTCTAAGGGGATCCAATGTCGGTCTGCTTAGGATGACATGCTTGACAAGCCACTCTGCTTCGCAAGGGACGGCTTGCACCTGTCAACCCTGGGCTTTAGGATATTGGACAAGGCTCTTGCCACCACCATAGTGCCTTTTTTAAGCAAGGCTCAAAAGACAAACCCACCTCCCTAGAAAACACAAGTGGAAAAAAACTAAGGGCAATGCTGCTCAACGCCAAAAGTCTAAACCTCAAGATGCACACTCTCGAAGCCCTCCTCAGTATGGAGAACATAGATGTCTGTGCAGTGACTGAAACCTGGTTCAAGGCTCCTGAGAGCACCCCAGCACTACCAAGTTATACCTCATATCATGCTTTTCGGCCTCAAAACTTGGACCGAACCACAAAAGGAGGGGGATTATCCATATTCAAAGATACCCACACCTCCAGGTTAGTGGCAACGCACGAAGCATCGGAGACCATTAAGGTGCAACTAACCGTAGGCAAAACTGCCCTACAGTTTGTAGCATGCTACAGACCACCCTCTCAAACTCAGGAACCCCACTCAGCCTTCCTGAAGGCACTGGAGAGTATGAATGTCTCTCCAAATACCATCATATTGGGAGACTTAAACTACCCAAACAGACTGGGAGCATTACTCAAGCCCCAACACCCTAGCCCAAAGGTTCCTAGAATTCATAAACTCAAATGCGATGGAACAACTAGTCACCACTCCCACAAGAAATGCGATGGAACAACTAGTCACCACTCCCACAAGAGGAGATAATATACCAGACCTGATCATCACAAACATGGGGACACAATGCTCCACACCGGAAGTATACCCCTCATTGGTGAGATCAGACCATAAATTAATCTCACTGGAAATCCACATCCCGCCCCCACCCCCAGCACAAAAGACCACAGTAAAGAATTTCTCAAAAGCTGACTTCACACTTCTCAAGACTGAAGTGGTATCCTTCAAGGCCCCTGGGCCAGTGGAAACCACAGCCCACACCGCTGAATCCTTTATAAACGCTTTCTACGGACACCTTCAAGAATGCATGGATCATGCAATCCCAAATAAAACCAAGACCCATTCCCCCAAAGGCAGGCGTCCTGTCTGGTGGACCCCAGCCATTAACAAGCTTTACAACAGGAGGAGGAAGCTACTACATGACAGAGCAAAATCCCCAAAAGGGAAGGCATCTCTGATCAGTACTAGCAAAAATATACGATCACTCATAAAATCATCCAAGGCCAACTTTGAGAGAAACATCGCAAAAGACACTAAAGACAATCAAAAGGCCTTTTTTTAGTTAAGTTAGAAACCTGGGTGGAAACTCCCAGATATGCTCAGTTAGTCCAAAATGACAAAAAATACACTGAACCCACAGACATTGCCAACATACTGGCAGACAGGTTCAGTGCAAATTCCGCCCCCCCCCAAAAGGAGAAATATCTATCCCAGCAGAGTGTAGCCTCCCTGACATCTCAGATGCCCAGGTGAGAGCTGCCCTCTCCAACGCTAAACACACAGCATCAATGGGACCAGACAGTGTCCTGGGTTGCGTGCTACATGAACTCCAAGAGGAACTAAACCCACACATAAGGCTGCTGTTTAATCTTAGCCTTACTACAGGATATGTACCCAAAGAATGGCGTACAGCAACAGTGGTCCCACTCCACAAAGGGGGTGCTTCTACAGACCCTGGAAATTACCGCCCCATAAGCTTGACGAGCCTGGTCTGCAAAGCTATGGAGAGGATCATTATGGAACTCCTAAACAAAGACATTAGAGACCTACAGACACTGGATCCTACCCAATTCGGCTTTGTCAAGGGCAGATCCTGCCTTTTGAACCTGGTCGACTTTTCTGAAACAGTCACTAAGGCCATTGATGAGGGTAAGGCAGTTCACACAGCCTACCTTGATCTTGCAAAAGCCTTAGACACAATACCCCACTCGGGCATCATAGACAAGCTCACCAGCTTAAATGTAAACCCATATGTCATAAGATGGGTTGCAAACTGGCTCAAGGACAGAACCCACAAGGTCAGAATTGCTGGAGCCATGTCAGACTCTAAGCCAGTCACAAGCGGTGTCCCACAGGGCTCGGTCCTGGGACCCCTCTTGTTCAGCATTTATTTTTCCGAGGTGCAAGCAAACCTAGGAGGATTGTGGCTGACAAGTTTGCAGATCATTGCAAACTGGGCGCCATAATTGATACTCCAGCAGACACAAGCATCCTTCAGAAAGGCCTCATAGAAATGGATAACTGGTGCCAGAGCCATGGCCTTAAACTGAACGCCAAAAAATGTATAGTCATACCCTTTGGGAAAAACAAAGTACCCACAAATTACCACATAGGTGATAATTAAGTACGGAAGAAGTAATCAGGGACCTAGGGACCCAAGTTGACAGTAACCTTTCATTTGACACTCACATTGCCAAGGTGGTTAGGAAGACCTTCTATATTACCCACCCTATCATGAAAGGACTCGCATCTAGATAGAGAGAGGTCATTGTGGCCCTATACTCTTCACCTTATCAGGCCCATAATTGAGTACAATGCCGCATTTGGGATGCATCTCAGCCTTACTACAGGATATGTGCCCAAAGAGTGGCGTACAGAAACAGTGGTCCCTCTCCATAAAGATGGTGCCTCAACGGATCCTGGAAACTATCGCCCCATAAGCCTGACTAGCTTGGTCTGCAAAGCTATGGAAAGGATCATCATGGACCTCATAAATAAAGATATTGGGGACCTACAGACACTGGATCCTACCCAGTTCGGCTTTGTTAAGGGCAGATCCTGCCTCTTAAACCTGGTTGATTTCTTTGAAACAAGTCACCAAGGCCATTGACGAGGGGAAGGTGGTCCACACAGCCTACCTGGACTTCGCAAAAGCCTTCGATACAATACCACACTCGGGCATTATAGATAAGCTCACCAGCTTAAATATAAACCCCTATGTCACTAGATGGATTGCAAACTGGCTCAAGGACAGAACCCACATGGTTAGAATTGCTGGAGCCATGTCAGACTCCAAACCAGTTATAAGTGGTGTCCCACAAGGCTCAGTCCTGGGACCTCTCTTGTTCGGTATATATTTCTCGGCGGTACAGGCCAACATGGAAGGACTGTGGCTGACCAAGTTCGCAGATGACTGCAAACTGGGCGCCATAATCGACTCTCCAGCCGACACAAGCATCCTCCAAAAGGGCCTCGTAGAAACAGACAACTGGTGCCAGAGCCATGGCCTCAAGCTAAATGCCAAAAAGTGTATAGTCATTCCCTTTGGCAAAAACAAAGTGCCCACAAATTACCACATAGGTGGTAATCCATTAAGTACAGAAGTAATTAGGGACCTGGGGACCCAAGTTGATAGCAATCTCTCATTTGACAACCACGTGACCAAAGTGGTTAGAAAAACATTTTATATAGCCCACCTATCATGAAGGGATTCACATCTAGATCAGGGGAGGTAATCGTGCCTCTTTACTCATCCCTCATCAGGCCCATAATTGAGTACAATGCCCCTTTTGGGATGTACCTTACCAGACACCTGCAGCAACTGGAAAGACCCCAAAAGTACCTCACCAAGAGGATCAAAGGGCTCAAACAGATGCCATATGTTGCCCGGTTAAAGAAACTCCAGCTCTACTCAGCGGCATACCACCTGTTCAGAGGCAATCGGTGCCTGACGTATAAAGCCATGTCCAACCCGGAATTAATCGACATGCTGCACCTCAGAAAATCCAAATCCCATCGAGCTACACGCTCGAGAAACTTGAACCTCAACACTGAAATAAATAGGACATGCTGGAGGGACAGATTCATAACCCAGAGGCTTCCCTTCACTCTGGAATAAAATCCCAGTCCAGGTTAGGCAGAGTCCCTCATTGACTCTCGTCAAGAGGAATCTTGATGAGTGGATGGGAGATCGTAGGTTTACCCCGGGTATCACTTCTGTGTCACTGTTAGACAGAGGCACAGTATACTAACCTCGAAAAAGGGCATAGCAAAATAAAATGGGTGGCGAAAGCGAAACACATTCTGGCTAGGCTTATAAATGCCCTAGGACAGATAGCCTAGTATGAACCTTACCCGACACCTGCAGCAGTTAGAAAGATCCCAAAAGTACCTCACGAAGAGGATCAAGGGTCTCAAACATATGTCATATGCTGCCCGACTGAAGAAACTCCAGCTCTATTCAGTCGCATACCGCCTACTCAGAGGTGATCTAGGCCTGATGTACAAGGCCATGTCCAAATCGGAATTAATGGACATGCTCCACCTCAGAAAATCCAAATACACCAGAGCCACGAGAGTGAGAGATTTGAACCTCAACACAGAAATAAATAGGACGTGCTGGAGGGACAGATTCACAACCCAGAGGCTCCCTACACTCTGGAACAGAATCCCAGTCCATGTTAGGCAGAGCCCCTCACTGACTCTCTTCAAGAGAAATCTTGACAAGTGGATGGGAGATCGTAGGTTTACCCCGGGGGTCATCTCTGTGTCACTACTAAACAGAGGCACAGTAAACTAAACCCTAAATGGGCATAGTATTCTCATTCCAAGGGGTGGCAAAAGCCACACACACTCTGGCTAGGCTTATAAATGCCCTAGGGCAGATAGCCTAGTATGAACCTATGATAACATGTGATGTCCTGTGTAAATATCGCTTATGCGCACTTTTGACAAATCAAAGTGTATCCAACTTCCTAGCGCATTAAGCATTTATTTGCGTCACTAACTTAACAGTAGACTGTGGAACATGCCCTAAACTACAGGCCACCCCCCCCCCAAAAAAAAAAACCTATACAAATTTAGAACAAATTGTGAGGTTAAAAGTTAATACCCACACAAAAACAGTTTAGCAAAAAGAACCCCAATCAAATCAACTAGAATAGCCAGTAAATCAGACCCAGAACTACAACCACTAAATTAAAATTAGACACCAACCACCAATTCTACTAAAACTACCCACATTATAAAATACTTCTCTCTTACAACCACAAGCTGTATGAAAACAGTATTTTCTCAGACACTAAACCATACTGGTCAACTGATTTTCACAGAACAGATTTTTGCCTCCTATTTTTGGTCTGAAATTTGTGGTGTTCTGGCCAAATCATCAAGGACTGAAAAAATAATAACATACATTTTAAGTTTCACTCTTCACAGCCTTCAGAAAATGCATGCCAATGCAAATAATGTTATTCTAGCAATTTTCTAAGTTGTATAAGAGAAGTACTTAAAATCGGTTTCTATTTTGCCCCAACTATAGCTCTCAAATAATCAAGGACATATTTCAACAGAATCAGTGACAAACCCACAAAAATAAATAAATAAATAAAAATAAATAAATAAATAATCCGGGACATTTCTAAGATACTAATAACTTGACACATTGGCACAATAAAAGAATGTTAATTACTATACATTTTGTGAAATAAAAGAAATTATCTATACCGCTTACTTGCGGCCATTATTTATTAAGTATAGTTCACCATTCCTCCAATATTTACCAGTTGTTGGATGTATCAAGAGGGACAGAGCTAAATTTTGGAGTCTAACTCAGGGACATTCCTAGGAATCCGGGACAGTTGAGAGGTATGCCCCAACCCCTATCACCATTTTCGACTTTGTCTAGATTAATTCACATTCACCGATTGTCAACATCTTAAATAGTGAGAACATTTTAAAAATGACACGGATTAGTCCCAGTCTACCCGTTCCAATGACCTAAATAATGCATGCGACTTAAATAGGACACCCTTGAGGGACATAATTATCTCACAGCGACTGCCGTGTCTTTGGAACAGGCTACCAACTCGTGTGAAACAGATTATATGTATGCTACTGTTAAACAGAAACCTGGACAACTGGATGGGGCACCGCAAATTCTTACCGGAGGACAGCGCCCACAACCCTGGTGGACATGGCAGCCACCACTTACATGTGATACTGGGTAATGACTAGCACTTCTATGCTATTACATTGGGATGAAACGGCTAGCCTAGTAATCTCCTATGATCCTGCTGGTTAAGAGCTACAAACCTAAACAACGCTATTTTGGTAAACATTAGGAAACAAAAACAACCAAACCCACCATACATTCAAATTATTTTCTCAAGAATTCTGGATAAAGTCAACAATATCTGCGGGGCAAAGACCAAGAATACTCTGCTTTACTTAAAAAGTTAACAGTGCAGCAGATTCTCCATCAGCATGCACTTTTGTAAACAAACATAGTATGAAACTCGCATTCACTGATTTGTTTACACGGAAAGAGACAAAAAGACGCTAACATCGGGAACAGTTGAGAGGTATGCGTCCTCAACAAGTACGGAAAACTGGATTTTTAAGAATAAAATGGAATACTACGGGGTCTCCTTTGTATGATAAATGAAAGCCCACCCCACCAATTTACGGGATACAGACAACTTTCCCATTTTTACAGTAGATATAATTCAGGCACTGCGTGAGTTAGGCAGACCTTTTTCTTGAGCAAACTTTAAGCACTATCACCAGTTATGCAATCCCCTCTTCTTTCAAGAGTATGTATGCAACTAACTGACGCGCGCACATGTACATTAAAAGAAAACTGCACTCTATCTAGTAAACTGCACTCTAGTTTAATACGTTAAGAATACAATCCAACCCTACCAAATCCCCATTATCACAACAGGGGGGGAACTAAACCAGAAGCTATTTCCTCTTCAACATTACTAAATTCTCAGCATCATAGCGAAGACTAACAAGTAGGGATGGGTACCACTGACCGAGACCACTCACACAAACAGTTCAAGTATGAGACCGTACCTATACTTTCTGTTTTGTACTGTCACCATGGCTAGCAACTGCTACCTGTCCCAATAATGTAGTGTCGGCAACATAAATCACGGATACCATCACATCCAGATATTAATAACATGTGACAATAGCCCCACCACTTGCTTGCCAGCTGTATTCCTTTTTTCCATAAACCCATCTCACCGTAATATTGCAGTTGATTTTTATACGTTCGCCTTTCTGGTTGACGAACTCGCAACTGATTTCATCAACGCAGGCACTAACCAGGCGGAACCGCTCATGTTTCTTATCGAAAATTGACTCTAGTAGCTTTAGTTCCTGTTTGAGGGAGCAGCCCGACATCTTCGCCTGCTGCCCATTGAGAAGGACTCCCCTCAGATCCCTGGTTGCACAATAATCCTGTCACTGTCACCCTCAAGTTGTTCGAACCCCCCTTTAATATTTAGACCATCTCACGCCGCGCCCACGGCGCCCAGTATTCCAGCCGAAATGATACGCAAGTTAGTCTTTCCTTTCAGGACGTACGCGGCGTACAAATTGCAAACTGCTTTTACTTTCGTCTACCTTTTCCTACTCCCCCTTGTACAACACTTCCTGGAACCCAAGATGGCGGAATCTCTCCTGAGGTTACTAAACTCTCGTGAGATCAGAGTACCACCTGAAGAGCGACTGGAAGCCCGATTAGAATTAAATGGGAGTATTCACATATAATAAATAGTTGTATTTTACGTTTATCGGTGTTAAAGACTTCAGACTATTTAATGCATAAATGTTATTTCATACCTTATGTTTCCAGTGTACTCATATATGCTAGTTTTCAAATCATGTCACTTTTACGTGAGATGTAAACATTTTTATTATATTTTAATGAACCATATGCATCTGTGGTGAAAATAATTGATTTATTGCAATCTTAATTACACAGTGTGAATGTCACCGAGCGGTGTGTTTAACTTAACGCAGAACAACTCCATAGACAGTCCACAAACATCTTGAAGTTCTCAAATTGCTTTGCAATAAGTTACAGACTTACTAAGAGAAAACACTTTATAAATAACAGCACAACAGGAGGTAGAACTCCTTTATTATTATAGGTTCATAGGTAGGTACTAGGCTACTGGCCCTAGGGCCTATATAAGAATAGCCAAAAAGGTACCCTGGCTTTTGCCACCCAAGAAAATTATTTTCCTGTGCCCCTGTCGAGCAGAGCCACAGAAGTGATCCGGGGGTGAATTTCCAAGATTTTTCTTTAAGCGTGCTAATGAGGAGCTCTGTTTGACATAGAGAGGTAGTCTGTTCCAGTGTATGGGAAGTCTCTGGGACAGGAATCTATCCCTCCAGCATGTTCTGTTTATTGTGGTGACCGTGACAAGGTTTAGGTCCCTACAGCGTGTAGCTCAGAGGGATTGGTGTTTCTTTAAGTGGAGCATGTCCAACATCTGTGGGTTTGGCATAGCATTGTATGTTAGGCAGAGATCGCCTGTAAAGGGGCGTGGGTTTGTCGAAGACTCCTCCCATTGCCCCACCTCTCCAGTAAATGCTGTTTTCTATTGATTTTGCAGAAAATTTGCTGTACAGTTAAAATACGCAGTTTTATGACTATCACTTGTGTTAATGGAACAGCATGCTCCAGTATTAGTTGCAATGCTATTCACTTACCGTTTAACGCCTGTCAAACTACTGTGAATATGGAAGGGGGAAATTTGACATTAAAAAATTAGCGTATAGCCGCGAGTGTTTGGGAATTCCAAACAGAAAGGGAGAAGGTGCGGCCAAACGTATGGGACCCAACTGTGGGGGTGCGGCCAACATATAAAGGCGGAAGCATTACTCTGAAAAATAAGCCTGTAGGTGTATACAATTCGAGTCAGCATGTAAACTGAAAAGTTTAAATAGCTCCGGGAGGCATAGCTCTCAACCTCTTTGATCAAGAATGATTCTTCTAGAGTTACCACCTGTCCCACTTTGCGAGGGACAATCCCTCGTTGGCAGTTGTGTCCTGCAAAAAAAAAAAAAATTGAAAAAAAAATGGCAAATGTCCTGAGATTTTAGAACAAAAATATTTCCTATATTTTCTTTAATAGTTGCATAAAACAGTTATTTTTTATCTGAAACAAACACCTACATGTTATAAGAAACAGAACAAGCAACTCAAATGCTGCCTACAAGAATAAGTTTTTATTTTGGCAAAAAGTGAAGTTCTGTCCTTTGTACTTACTGTGGGCATGTTTTTCCTGCTAAAATCTGACGTTTCTACAAAAGATGTCCCACTTTGGGCATTTGAAAAGGAGGCAACCCTACAAGAATCATGGTCAAAGTCCGTGATTTTCTCTGTGTGTGTGTATATATATATATATATATATATATATATATATATATATATATGTGTGTGTGTGTGTATGTGTGTGTGTGTGTGGCACAATCAGGATCGGCTGACATGCGTGCCTGAAGGTTTTACAGTCATTCAGTAAGAGCAATTGGAAGATATAATCATTATGATAAATAGGAGCAAGACAGCAATGTTAAGAAACGCTTAAAGCATTACTGTGAGAATAGCGCTGCGCGCACTTATAGTGTATTGGTCAGAACACAAGTCTTTCAATATGTAGCACACAATCCCGAGTGCCCGAACAAATCTCCACAGAGTAGATGATGTCACAAATACTTAATCCAACCTACTTCTTAGCAAAGGCCTTTTAACATGTTATAATGTCATTGAAATATCTGTCACGACTCCCTGCCCTTTACACGTTCAGTGTGTGCCTCATAACAAATGCGCTCCTGAAATACTAATCACAAGTCTAATAACAAGTGTTAGAGTTAATTGCAGCTCGTGACATGCCATGTTTTGCGCTTTACAATTGCACTTGACGTGATTTTATTGGGAGTATTAAAGACCTGTTTCACAGCACATGTGGCTAGAATTTATTTTATTTATATGTTTATACAAATAAGTCCGTATTAACTGTTTAAAAGATACAGCGATTTCTATCATGCATGTTTTACTTGTTGTTTGTTTTTTTTTAACAAAGGGGAAATTCACTGTGCAAGTGCGGTTGATGCTGGGATACTGAGCCCTCGACAATAAAGGAGAAGAACCTTTGTTTTCAACAGTGTTTTTGAGTAGTTTTATGTCGGAAACGAAGACTGACAGCGGCAGCTGCAACTTTCTGACAGTTTCTGGAGATCGTAATTTGAGATGGCACCCCATTAACCTCCTTATCCTGTATCTTAAGACGGAGTGGGGAGGGCATTACGGCTGCCCCGTTACAAACATTACTAACGGAACAATATTTTGTCTGTTTAGCTAGCCATCTGTTTACATGCACTGTTTATCTACTTGGCACAGTAAACACAACGATGGTCTATGTCGGGTGAAAATTTAAATTCTGTTTATGTAAATATCTATTTATCCAACTATTTAATTAAGTTAATTTATCTAATTAAATCTGTCTCAGTTAAAATCAATGCTGGACCACAACATTATAGGGTTACTGAGCAACAATCAACTTTGCTCGCATAACCACGCCACTTGCTGTTCTGGCCCCGCTCTTGAAAAGGCCCGCTGCTCTCTAAGTATTAATGGATATAGAAATGGTGATCATACCGCTGAAGTCTACCTCATTACGAGGAACGTACCTCATTCGGGGTCTTAAAAAGTTCATATGCCTCAAAGTTCCACATTGAAAGACTGTCACACATTCATTCGTTCCTTTTCACATTGTACTTGTTATATTTAATGCCAAAAGCACAATGGCAATCTGTCTAATTACATTCTTTTGACAGTGACATTTGTTTACAGTGCAACTTTTACATACAAAGCTCAACTATTCTTTTTCATCTCAGTCTTGAAATATGCACAATTACTCCTTTCAGTTTCAGCCAAGCTTACTTTCTCACAGAAAGCAAATATATTTTATGGCTCAGCTTGCACAGAAGCAATGTCTGAAAAGCATAAATCCATTCTGATTGTTGTGTTTTATCACTCTTTCTATATATTAATTTATAAATTAAACTTTAATTTACTTAGGAAAGAGGGTAGAAGAGAGGGTCTATATTAGAACATCAAAGTTTCAAAACTTCGAATGTTGGAATATCAAACCCTATTCAGCGAAAGCTGAACACATCGAACATATAGAACAGTGATTTTTTTTCCTAGGGGAAAAACATTCGGTGCTCCAGAACACATACACACAACACAAGCACACCAAACAAACAGCAATCCACACACATACAACTATTTTATGCCTAACCCTACATTAAACTATACACACACCACTAACTATCCACTTACCTTAACCCAAACCCTAACCCTAAGGTCCGTCACTATTACACACTCACCTCACCTGCTCCCTAACCCTAACTCACCTAACCCACCCTAACCTTCACATCCACACAATCGCACACGTACCTAACCCACGTCCTAACCCTAATCTGCCCTAACCCTCACGTCCACACAATCGCACACTTACCTGAACCTGACCCGTAACTTTCCACCACAGCGCTGAAAATACTGAAGCAACAGAAACAGACAACCAAATTCTTTCCCTAGGAAAAAATTTGGTTTTCTGCTGCTTCGATATTTTCAGCTTTCACTGAATAGGGTTCAATATTAGAACATTCAAAGTTTTGAAACTTTGATGTTCTAATATAGACCCAGAAGAGACCAGAGCCAGAGCTATATCAGATATCCATAGGATTACTGTATTTTTATAGGAACACTGTGAAGCAACTCAGTAGGATAGACATGTGGTGCAGGAAAGAAGTACCACTAAAGTAGATATGCACCATTTACTTTATGCATTTATATACACATACTGTATGATTATCACTAATTCATTAGTAGCTATATTGTACCATCCTCATTATTGAGGTCCTACACATAAAACATGGCAATATTTGAATGCTGATTGCTACAACACAGAGCATTTTAAAAGTCTTCTTCAACAACTTGGAAGCAGATTTGTTATCCATTCACATGGTGATCTATTACCTCATTTGGGATGCAGAAAATCTGCATCCTTTTGAAATATACTCAAATAATCGTCAGTCTCATTTCACCACCTGGAATGATTGTGTTATATTTGTACCTCACATAGTCTCCTTTTTCCGAATGAGAATAAATACATTTCTTATGTACCTGTGTGCTAACTTCAGAAATATGTATGTTTAACCTCTTATTAACAAAGTCAAGATTTAACCCCCATGAATCCTGCTGCATATAATAGCCATTTGCATTCACCTACACATTTACAGTTTCTACTGTTCTTATTACCTTACACAAACCAATCTACAACTTACACTATTCACCTCTGTTTGTTCTGGCATGCATTAAAGTCATGTCCTTTGTAACTGTTACCTGTCTAAGTGAAATACCCTGTTAGTATCCTCTTTTATTTCCCATATTCAGTGATCATAGATTATTAAATAACTCACAAACTTGATGCTTAGTTTATTATATAATAACCTTCAATGTTTATGTCCTCAGGTAGAGATATAACTCATTTTGACCAACACGTCACAATGAATTTGTCACCCTACTTTTCAAGTTTATATTTGAATGGTGCTTTATTGAAAAATCTTTTTGATTATATATACATGCTGTGTGTATTGTGAAAATCATATACACATATTGTGTATATTGTAAAAACTGTCTGGCAAATGTAAACATATACTGAGGATTAAAATAATTGTATTTCGTATTTCCTGTTGATAACATTCTAACAAAAGCTTGTGCTGCAATAATGATATATATTTGTTAACAGGGTGGGTCCACTGGACACACTTTTCTTTTTCAGAGCCAGCCTGAAAGTAATGTGTGCTCAAGTGACTGCCCAAAGGAAATACAGCTCACCGTCTTCACCCTCTGCACCAGCTGCCAGACTAATTGTTGATACCCTTATTTTCAAGAGAAAAAGGTCACTAAATCTGTTTTAATGAATTAATGAATCAGTCCCTGGATAGTGTCACTTTAAAATAAAACCACATCCACTAAAAGTATATCACACTTTCTAAGTAACCATTCCTCCTGATGCACATCCATAAAATGTTATTTATGCAATTTAACCCCAACGCATCATATTTAATTCTGCATGTAATCCTGCTACTTTTTGTCTCGTGATTTTAATTTTAAATTATTTTCTCTAACTTTTGTAACTAGACTGGCTTTTTCCTTTGTAATCAGTCAGTCAATGAAATTAATCAGTTAAACAACTGGTCTTATTTTATTCATATTTCACTCTAAAAAATTGAGAATTACTGATGACACACCACTAAACTTATGCAGGAAAATTAATATGAAATCTGTTTTCAGGATTCAATCTTGTGTAGTCTGTTGTAATTTCAGAAAAAAACAATTTTTTTTGTGAAAATCCGAGCATGGGTATATGTGTATAAGAATCTGGATACATATAACATACTGGTTATCGCTGGTTTGAAAGAATTGACAATTATTGTTGGTTATTACCCCACTCCACATGAATTAGGTTTCCAAATGCCTGGATTTAGTAGACTCTTACTCACAGTTCAGTCTTCACATGGCAAAAAGCATACATAGTCATGTGACACAACTTCTCTTGAAAATTAGTCAAGCAGCATTATTTAATTTATGACATCATTGGGAGACACTCCTACTTTAAGACCTTCATACCAGTTAGGATGCTGCTGATTCAAAGTTATACTTTGAAGTTTCCCTGACATAATATATTACTCTTCATTGTAAACAACATACCATTGTTTTTCTCTGTATTTTTTAGCCTAGTCTTGTCTGTGTAGAACATGACAGCAAAACGTAGAACATGACAGCAAAACACTTCGGTGCATAAGGGGGAATGGTTACATAGGAAGTGTGAGATACATTTAGTGGTTGGAATTTTATTTTATAGTGACACCATTGAGAGATTGATTCATTCACTAAAACAGATAAACAATGGCAGAACCATCCAAATAAAAATAATCAAGCCTTTTTTCTCATCTACCTGCAAAATGTATAACACAGCTTGGTAGTTGAACAAGGAGTTGTGGCAAAAAGGAAGGATAATGAATCCATTACAAGCATTCCTACTAGCCAGTAGAATAGAACTTTTTAATATTTCATCAGAGAGCTTGTCAGAAGGTAAGGAGGCTAGGGAATGGATCTTATCCATGGCAGTGTGTGTTTTGTCAGAAAACAGAAACTGAAAAGGTACGACTTTAGCACTTTCTTGTTCTGCCAGATGCACAGATGGTAGGCACATTTTATTGTTTCTAATTGCATGCCTGCAATGACAGTGAGCATTTTAAAGGGAGTGTCACTTGAAGTAGAAGCTAATTGTGCTTAGAAGGCATTAATGGCAGGTTAGTACATTTTTTAGTGAAGTAATCTCTGCTATGCACAATAGCAGGAATTTATAAAAGAAAAAGAACGCACAGATTGAAGTGCTTTTTGCTGTCATGTTCTACACAGACAGGACTAGGCAAAAAATAGACAGAAAAGCAATTGAATCTTTCTCTAACATCTTCAATATTTCCCACAGCCTTTAAACATTCTTAAATTATACACCTCTTCAAAATCCAACCTTAAGGAAAGCAAAGAGAGCAATAGCAAACATATGTACCATAAAAACAAACAAAAAACTTTGAAAACTAATCTATAAACAACTTTCAGAGACCATAAATAAATATTTTTTTCTCCACTACACCTAGCACAGATTCAAAAATTCTTTTAGTACCATGCCTCACTCTTTATTCTGCAACAGTCACCATTTTCAATAACATGAAGAATTAATTCTAAATAAACACATGGCCTTTTCACAGACATGATAAGAGCCTTCAAAACACAAAACACTACATACCTAGTAGATTAAGTTTTTGGCCTTCTTTTACAAGTTGGTTAGAAGTTTCTGAGGCAGAACATTTCAGGTAAACTCCTAATCAATCCTCAAAAATCAAATGTTATGATCTTTGGCATTTACCAGGGACTCACAAAATCCACATCTATCACAATAACTGACACAGCTAAAAACTGTCTTTCATTTGTGACAGAGCAAACATACCTAGGAATAACTTTAGATCTAACTGTCTCACTAACTAGCCAAACTGACAATATTATTAATAAAACTCTTTCCAGAATGAAACTGTGCACCATCATCTAACACCTGCTTAGCTCCACAACCTGTACTGTGATAGTCAGAAATCTTATCCTCAAAATAGAATATAGTACAAAGTATGAAGGATAAGTCCAGATAAAATCACTTTATCTAGCAGGTCTAGAAGAATCTCTCTTTGATACCCTTCCTATGGGAGGAACAAAGACACATTGTTGAAGTTCCAAGTAGTTTATTCCGTTAAGAAAGTAGATGGATGAGTGTTCTTGTTCTAATACATTATATTCAACAGGTTGATTATTCAAAGGCAGTTAGAGACAATGGAGGAAGTGTTCAGGGGAGATGAATGGAAGAAAATCTGGGAGAAATTGATTAAAAAAAAAAAAAAACTTTTTCATATGCTTTTTTGTATTGCAGCAGATTTTAGGTATTTTGGAAATGCTTTCAAAGACATTTCTCTTATTCCCTCCCCATCCAAACTATTACTCTTGATATGATTTCATATAGTTTGTATAGCAGTGAAGAAATTCAGAACATAGTCTTTGTAGATAAAATATTAATTTCTGCTTTATGGATATTTTGTAAAAATCATTCTACTGCATTATTATATAATCAACTATGAGATATATTACTTGTTTTAGCTCAGTTAAATAAATGGTTATGGCATAAAGGGTGGGAGTAGATTGCTATCAGACAAGTATATGCTGTTAATATGCTTGCCACTTTTCTGTATATGTGTTCTTTTTCTTATGTTTATACTGTTGGTTTGTGTTTTGTAGAATCTCCCCACTCTTCTCAGTAAGTGTCACACGATCATTTACATCCTTCTGGCCAACTACCAGCTCAGGCATATGGGACCTCAAGTTTAACATCTCACTTTAAGGAGATGTGCAATGAACTTTTGGAACTGCAGAGAATGCTATTGAAGATATAAAAGTGTGATGTAGTTGTGAAGTATAAGCCAGGAAAAATATACGTAACAGATATGCTGAATCATTAATATTTGCCAGAATAATGAATATATTTGCTTGGTGAGGAAAGGGAAGTAAATTGAATACTTCCACAGCGGCCTATGACTAAAAAGCTTACAGAGTTTCAACAGTGTACTGAGAACAATCCGGCAATGCAGATGGTTCACAGTGATTTTAAGAGGGCGGGGTGAATGGAAATGGGCTTTAAAGTAAACAAATCCATCCATATTTTTTATTTAAAGTCGGGAAAAGTTGCAAAACAGACTTGGTGTTCAAGGCTGATCAACTAATACTGACCATGGTTTATACCAGTAAATCACTTTTAAATGAAATGTGAGCAGTCAAACTAATTCAGTAAAACTGGTGATCTTGACACATTTCTTTCTGTGTGAGGCAAGCCCTTACAAACTGCATGATCTTTGTCATATACACCCACTAAACTAATATAACCAACTTGAACACTTTACAGCCTTAGTACAAATTAAAAAAAAAATGTGTTCAGGATTTTCAGTTCAGCTGAACGAATTTGATTGTCTAAGACATAACAATAAATTACAACGCTAATAATGCCTAATCAGCTAAGGAAATAAATGTTGATGAAAACAGTTGAATCATACTTGGGAAATGTGAAATGTAAAAAAAGAGCTTGTGATGTGTTATACTTAGCAGGGATGTGTGTACAGACAGTGCAAGAAATTCCTCACTGTATAGTGCAAGGCTTGTCTCAATAAAATTCAAGAGAAGAGATGATTTATTAATTTATTTCTGGAAGTTTAGGAAGTAAACAAGGAAAATATTTGTTTCATTTTCAGAGCTGTACTGTACTTGATCTGTATAGATCAGAATTTGAAAGTTTATCTCTTCATGAAGTTAACAGATAATATCTGCAGAATTATGACTAGTGCACTTACAGCCAAGTCTTCAAAACATGATATTTTGATTTGGCGTAATGGTATGTTGCTCTGACTGTTTTGCACAGGGTCCTGGGTTCAAGACTTGGCAGTGAAACGTATGGTGGTAATACAGCATTTTTACGTATGAACCTATATGAATGGATGGGAAATAGGAAATTCATCCCGGGGATCACCTCTGTGGCTCTGCTCGACAGGGGCACAGGAAAATAATTTTCTTGGGTGGCGAATGCCAGGGTACCTTTTTGGCTAGGCTTGTATAGGCCCTAGGGCCAATAGCCTCGTACCTACCTAAGAAACTATGGATAATATCTGATAATGGTTCATACTGTGGCAGTGTGGAATTCTGGAGAAACAGGAATTCAGCATGTGCTTTACTATTACATGTGTCAAGAGGACCCATTTCCAGCAGAAGAGTATCCATCTAAGTCCAGAATAACACATGGCAGAAGCTGGGCATCCTTGTAGGCCTGGGTTCATGTTGGGTGCATTGGCTTGCCAAACAACATTTTACTATGTAGCCATATGCATCCCATGCATAGAAGAATGCATGCTTCTGTCCAGCATTGCAAACTCTACTAAAGTGCCAGCCACCATAGCCATAAGAGGGAAGTGGGGTAGGCTGTAAACAAAAAAATAGCCTTGATGGCTATATGGATAATAGCCTTTGTCATCAATAAAGATATAAGAATATGGAAACCTGATCGTCTACATACAGTGGGGAGAAAAAAAAATCACAGAGGCAATATATATATATATATATATATATATATATATATATTTTTTTTTTAACACCTTTACTGAATTATCACTTATGACACAGGCATACTTACATTTATATAAAAGTAATCAATCCATAGTAACAGGATCACATTAACAAACATTACACATCAAATATATTGTTATATGTCCTATAATCTAAGCAACATTGCATAACTTATTCAGTTCCTGCCTTCTCTTAATCCTCATTCCTCCTCCAAAGCAGTTTTACCTTTGTCATTGTTCCTGAATGTGACTAATGTGATCTAGTACCTCACATTTGTATGTATGTATGTATATTTATCTACTACTAGTAGGAGCAGTCAGTCCATGTCAATGTCAATGTCCTTTATGTTGACACACTTATGTTGACAAAGAACACAGTGACATGCTATACTCTGAGGCAAATCTTCAGAACATGCAAATAAAAGTAAAGTGTTTTTTGTGCACCCCCACACCCCCTGATATATATATATATATATATATATACATATACATATACTAACTCTGTGATCACACAATCCTGGTGGAAACATCATATCATCCTACCCCAGAAACAGTCAATCTCTCATAGATGTCGACTGTCTGCATATGTCAACTAAGGTGGGTCAACAATACACAGGTCAACCATACATAAATTCGATGTATAAAGGGACACCTGTATGTATATATATATATATATATATATATATATATATATATATATATATATTTATATATATATATATATATATATATTTATTTATTTATATATATATTTATATATATACATATATTTATATATATCTATAATACACACACACACACACACACACACACACACACACACACACACACACACACACACACACGCGTAGACAGAGGGTGAAAGACTGAAAGTAAATGCTGATGGAGATAATCCAACCATCCATCCATCCATCCATCCAACCAATGCAGTTCAGCTGCATCTGACTCCTATCGCAATCACACAAGCAGCCAACACCACCCACAGAGTTTACTAGGCAAGTAGGGGATGAATATAGATTAACAAGCTTTTTTTATGGCACAGACAGACACACACACACACACACACACACACACACACACAATCTATGGACAATTTATAGTCACCGATCCACCTACTATGTGTCTTTTGAATGTGGGAGGGAACAGAAGAACAGAAGTGGTCAGAGAAAACTAGTGGTATTACAGGGAGGGCATGAAGCCTGTGCACAGATGGCACCCCAGCTGAGAACCAAACTGGAGAACCTCTTATACCATTTATCAAATATGTCAGCAAAGCAAACGGTGTAACTGAAGGTTATAGTTAAAGTGAACATATCATGTCAGTTTTGCTATTCTAGTTAGAAGGAAGTGAAACAGTATAAAGTACACTGGTTTATATGAGGGTCATAAAGCGAAATAATAAAAGCAGTATTTGATGTGAGGTTACTACAGTATTCAAGTGGAATGTAAGTGAGCAAACTATGGCTAAACAAATTCCAAACTTTATTTATTCTCTGATTACCTACGTAATCCAGTATAGAGTCATAGGGAAGCTGGAGTGTCTTCCTGCACTCAGCAGGCATAAGGCATAGACATCTTCCTGATGGCAACTCATTATAGGCTTTTCACTCATTCATATGTATAATACCTTTTTTGCTTCCATTCAACAGCCATTGCTCCTTATGGCCTCTTCACAGTTTTGAGGTATTGGCTTCCTTAACTAAGTGGCTTATCAATACATGGCAGGCAGCATAAAAATGGGTGAGGTATAAGTAACAAAATGGCACTACGTTTGTTAATTTAAGATGTTCTGCAGTGGAGACATTACTCAACATTTGTTATTTTTTAGTCATATTTTCATATTCACATTCATATTTTCAAAACTGAGAGAGTTATGTTTTTGAGGAGAATGGTGTGAAATATAGTGGGAGACAAAAAGTAAGTTGTCACTGAACATATATCTGTGCTGGAGATATTGTTATCTGCATGCAAATAATTATGAAGATGTGCAGTATTTCGATATATACATTAATATTTCCAAAACCAAGTGACTTACAAACTGTTATACAGTGCTAGGTGACATCTTTACCTTTTTCTAACAGCAATTACTGTTCGCAAGATTTTTTAATTTGCTTGGCTTATGCTTTTTAGCTTGATTTTTCAGAAAATGCTCTGGAACGCAGAGATGTGTGTAAGTTGCTAGAGGTGCGACATTCCACAGCTCACAGGTATTACTGAATTAAAAACATTTTAATTAAACGTGAATAAAACATTAAAGAAAACGAATGAAGTGAAATATAAATAAAATAGAGATCTCTAAGGTTGCCTTTATATGTCTGTGTGTGTGTGTGTGTGTGTGTGTGTGTGTGTGTGTGTGTGTGTGTGTGTGTGTGTGTGTGTGTATGTGTGTGTGTGTGTGTGTGTGTGTGTATCTTGTGATGGACTGGCATCTTGCAAAGAACGATTTCTCTTCCTTTTACCTACTGCTTACCAGGATAGGTTCTGTTTCCTTTTACTCTGATTAATTTAAAGTTGGTAATGAAGAAAGAAGAACTGAATGGGTAAATACTTGCAGCTTTTGTTTTGCCTTCTCAGTATAAAAGCTCCATGAATGCAGTTAGATACATGACATTGTAATTATAGAATGTTTTAAGCATAATCCTGCATAGAAATGTATAACTGCACTCCATAAAGTTCTTGCTTTGGAAATGACAACCTTTGACATTTTTGCATCTAATTAAAATCTTTGCTTTGAAGAGCTTGAGATCAAAGACTGCAAAAGTGTTAATCCATTTGTGGAACAGTAGTTGATAATGACCTAACATAATTATGTGCAAGCTGTTGTCCTTCAGTGAAAATTAGGTTCCTAATTCTGACTCCCGCTCCTCATTATATAACAATTGTTAATAACCCACCATCTCCTGTAATGTCTTCAGAAAATAATACAATATGGTTGGCTTTTACAATATCTCTGCTTGAAAGTATTCAGTACAGGACATGACAGTATACTTTATTTGTGATGTCCAGAAGTAAAATTCAGGCAGCATCCTTAATACAAAGTCCCCACACAGTGAATCAGTTAATGTTTTTGATGAATTCTAGATGCTAACTGTTGCATCTTTGCTACTCTTACCCTGAATACGTGGATAATGTGATATTATGGTTACATTGCAGAGGTACACTTAAATGCAGGGAAATGTTGAGTGAGAAGGTATGATAGCTGCATTTAGCAATTATAATCTTACTTCAAAAAATACTGTTAATGAGATTACAGTCAGGAAGTTTGCAGATGAACATCTTTCAGCCATGTTCCAAAAGCTTATATCCATTTACATTGCCAGAGCCTTGTCATGATGGGAACTAAAGTTCTTATATTAAGACTGAAAGACCAGCTTGGAAAAGTTGTTACAACAATGAGAGCCAAGATAGTTATTGTGAATTCCAGGATTATACATGTTAGGGCTATTGGCACTGTGAATGCCACATGTTCAAACATCCATCCATTTTCTGACAGCCTGCAGTATCCTTTGTAGGGCTGCAGTGACCTATCCTGCCAGCTAATGTGTGCAAGGCTTAGATGGTCATTAAGGACAGGAATCCAGTCTGTTACAGAATGTAGACAGATTTTGCACAGAAGGCATCCCAGGTGAGAATCAGATTGGAGAACCTCTTGTTGTGAGGTGGCAGTACTACTTGCTGTGCCAATGTGACACCCCTATGTTAAAATGGGTATAGTGAAATTTACTCAGATATCATATTATCAGCCATCAGCTTATAAAAAGAAACCCAGTGAGAGCTGCATTCATTGTGAATGCAAACTATTATAACATATCACATGGTACATTACAACACTGGCATTCACATACCCACCTCCAACACTGGCATTCACATACCCACCTCCAACATTGGCATTCACATACCCACCTCCAACACTGGCATTCACATACCCACCTCCAACATTGGCATTCACATACCCACCTCCAACACTGGCATTCACATACCCACCTCCAACACCGGCATTCACATACCCACCTCCAACACTGGCATTCATATACCCACCTCCAACACTGGCATTCACATACCCACCTCCAACACTGGCATTCATATACCCACCTCCAACATTGGCATTCACATACCCACCTCCAACACTGGCATTCACATACCCACCTCCAACACTGGCATTCACATACCCACCTCCTTTTCATTATCTCCTATAACAAGCCTTTATGTATCCCACACCATCCTTTCACAAACTCACATACACACACACACACATGCACACACACACACACACACACACACACACACACACACACACACACACACACACACACACACACACACACACACACACAGACAATCTATGGACAATTTATAGTCACAGATCTACCTCCTGTGTGTCTTTGGAATGAGGGAGGGAACAAAAGTGTCCAGAGAAAACTAGTGCTATTACAGGGAGGGCATGAAGCATGTACACAGATGGCACCCCAGCTGAGAACTAAACTGGAGAACCTCTTATACCATTTATCAAATATGTCAACAAAGCAAACTGTGCAACTGAAGGTTATAGTTAAAGTGAACATATATTGGTATGTCAGTTTTGCTATTCTAGTTAGAAGGAAGTGAAACAGTATAAAGTATATATATATATATATATATATATATATATATATATATCTATATATATCTATATCTATATCTATATCTATATATATATATATATATATATATATATATATATATATATATATATATATATATATATATATATATATATATATATATATATATATATATATATATACAGTGAATAAAGCTGTGGTGGTGCAGCGGTAGCATTGTCGCCTCACAGCAAGAGGTTTTCCCGTTCGATTCTCGGCTGGAGTGCCTTCTGTGTGGAGTCTGCATGTCCTCCCCGCGGTCAAGTAGTGTTCAAAAGACATGTGTGAATGGGCGTACCTTTGTTGAAGGTTGGGCGTTGAGTTGACACCTCGGCACCGTAAAAATCTACTGCCAAACATTAGCAGACCGGAGTTCTGCTGTGGTGACCCCTAACTGGGAAAAGCTGAAAGAAAAACAACAACAACAACATTCAGTGAATATAAAAAGTTTACACACCCCTGGTAAAATGATACCAGGTTTTTGTGATATAAAAAATGAGACCACAGTAAATCATTTCAAAACTTTTTCCACCTTTAATGTGACCTATAACCTGTACAATTCAATTATAAAACAAACAAATCTGTTAGGGGAAAAATATAAAAAATAAAAAATGTACAATAAGCTGGTTGCACAAGTGTGCACACCCTTAAACTAATACTTTGTTGAAGTACCTTTTGATTTAATTACAATATTCAGTCTTCTTCGGTAGGAATCTATCAGCATGGCACATCTTGACTTGGCAATATTTGCCCACTCTTCCTTGCAAATCTTTATAGCTACTTTCCTGCTCTTTCATGGAAAAAAACTCCCCCTGTACCTTAGATCCATTACCCAAGTCCATGAATTTAAGAAAGCTCTTAAAATGTACCTAAATATTACTTGGATTTGTCACTGTAATCACCCTACTTGAATTTCTTCCCTACATTTGTCCACCGAGGATAATCCAAACTACATTCTTTTTTCTTCCTTTTCTGACTATTTTTGTCACTACCCTCATTTGTCCTATTGTTTTCTTTTTGGATTTCTCTTACTTGTACTACAAGGGCATTTGTTAGACTACTTTATTATATATATTTTTATTGTATCTACTTTAATACTGCAATTTTTATTGTTTATTTTACTGTGGAGCTTTTCCCCCGGATCTCCACTGAAAAAGGGCATTTGCTCAGTCGGACTGTCCTGGCCAACAAATATCAAATAAATAATAATAATAATAATAATAATAATAATAATAATAATAATAATAAATAATATATTTTGTGAATGTTTTATATATTTGGAGTTTCAATCTTTTTAGATCAAGTATTTTAAGTCCAGGATTTATTTATAGGTTTGTTATCAAAATGTTGAATAACACTTCTCTTTTCCACATATATTCGACTAGTTATCTGTGAAAACCTCAGTGCTGAATTTCACTATAGCTGAAAAACAACAAACATCGACATTTCCTTCCACTCTGGACCTGGAAACAAGTGCTACCATGGGTTGAAAAGGGAGCAATATTTTGCATTCTGGTATATTGGTATTCGGCATTTTCAGTGTCCTGTGTTTGGACTTTGCACAAAGTGAATTTGTTAATGTTCCATTCCACATTATGATAGTAAAGCATATATATATATATATATATATATATATATATGGGTCCCCTTCACATGGTCGACTTTTCAGAAAGTCGACGTTCATACGGCTGAGACCATATGATCGACTTTCGAAAAGCCGACCATGGGGATCCGCTATCTCTGTACAGTGCAGAATGGGAACATTTCCTTCTTCCGCACTGTAGTGCGATCTCGGAGTTGGTATATTTAAGTTATGGCGGGGGGTGCAGGTGGGCTTTCCCCCCTGCTAACAGTTGAAAGGTAAGTGTTTGTTGTGTGTTTTGTGTTTATTTTACATGGTCGGTTTTTCGAAAGTCGATCATATGGTCTTGGCCATATGAAAGTCGACTTTCAGAAAAGTCGACTATGTAAAATAGACACACATATACACACACACACACACACACACACACACACACACACACACACACACACACACACACACACACACACACACACACACACACACACACACACACACACACACACACACACACACACATATATACATATATTTATATATATGTGTGTGTGTGTGTGTGTGTGTGTGTGTGTGTATGTGTGTGCATTTATTAATTTTAATTTCAGGATGGCAGAACTATGGTGGCAGGGGAAAAGTCCCCGCACAGTGAATCAGTAATTGCATATTTTCAAAAATACATCAGCACTGATAAAATCCCATACTTCTCTAAAGCAAATTTCACACGCCTCAAAACCGAGGCGAAATCCTTCAAAGCCCCCGGGCCTGTGGAAAATACGGCCCAGACCGCAGAATCCTTTATAAACGCATTCTATGAACACCTTCAGGAATGCATGGATCATGCAATCCCAAATAAAACCAAGACCCAATCCTCCAAAGGCAGACGTCCTGTCTGGTGTACCCCAGTCATAAACAAACTATACAATAGAAGGAGGAAGCTACTACATGATAGAGCAAAATCCCAAAAAGGGAAGGCATCTATGATCAGTATTAGCAAAAAAACTATGGGCACTCATAAAATCGTCTAAGGCCAGCTTCGAGAGAAAAATTGCACAGGACACTAAGGATAATCACAAGGCTTTCTTTAGTTATGTTAGGAACCTGGGTGGGAATTCCCAGATATGCTCAGAATTAGTCCAAAATGACAAAAAATACACCGAGCCCACAGACATTGCCAAAATCGTAGCTGACAGGTTCAGTGCAAACTTCTCCCCCCTCTCCCCACCAAAAGGGCAAATATCTATCCCAACAGACTGCTGCCCCCCTGACATCTCAGATGCTCAGATAAGAGCCGCCTTCTCCAAAGCAAAAAACACAGCATCAATGGGACCAGATGGTGTCCCGGGCTGCGTCCTACATGAACTCCAAGAAGAGCTAAATCCAAACATAAAACTACTGTTCAGTCTTAGCCTTACTACAGGATATGTACCCAAAGAGTGGCGTACAGCAACAGTGGTCCCTCTCCACAAAGGTGGTGCCTCAACAGATCCTGGAAACTATCGCCCCATAAGCCTGACTAGCTTGGTCTGCAAAGCTATGGAAAGGATCATCATGGACCTCATAAATAAAGATATTGGGGACCTACAGACACTGGATCCTACCCAGTTTGGCTTTGTTAAGGGCAGATCCTCTGCCTCTTAAACCTGGTCGATTTCTTTGAAACAGTCACCAAGGCCATTGACGAGGGGAAGGTGGTCCACACAGCCTACCTGGACCTCGCAAAAGCCTTCGATACAATACCCCACTCGGGCATTATAGATAAGCTTGGCAGCTTAAATATAAACCCCTATGTCACTAGATGGGTTGCAAACTGGCTCAAGGACAGAACCCACATGGTTAGAATTGCTGGAGCCATGTCAGACTCCAAACCAGTTACAAGTGGCATCCCACAAGGCTCAGTCCTGGGACCTCTCTTGTTCGGTATATATTTCTCGGCGGTACAGGCCAACACGGAAGGACTGTGGCTGACCAAGTTCGCAGATGACTGCAAACTGGGCACCATAATCGACTCTCCAGCCGACACAAGCATCCTCCAAAAGGGCCTCATAGAAACAGACAACTGGTGCCAGAGCCATGGCCTCAAGCTAAACGCCAAAAAGTGTATAGTCATCCCCTTTGGCAAAAACAGTGCTCACAAATTACCACATAGGTGGTAATCCATTAAGTACAGAAGAAGTCATTAGGGACCTGGGGACCCAAGTTGATAGCAATCTCTCATTTGACAACCACGTGGCCAAAGTGGTTAGAAAAACATTTTATATAGCCCACCTAATCATGAAGGGATTCACATCTAGATCAGGGGAGGTCATCGTACCTCTTTACTCATCCCTCATCAGGCCCATAATTGAGTACAATGCCCCTTTTGGGATGTACCTTACCAGACACCTGCAGCAACTGGAAAGACCCCAAAAGTACCTCACCAAGAGGATCAAAGGGCTCAAACAGATGCCATATGCTGCCTGGTTAAAGAAACTCCAGCTCTACTCAGTGGCATACCACCTGCTCAGTGGCGATCTGTGCCTGATGTATAAAGCCATGTCCAACCCGAAATTAATGGACATGCCGCACCTCAGAAAATCCAAATCCCATTGAGCTACGCGCTCGAGAGACTTGAACCTCAGCACTGAAATAAATAGGACATGCTGGAGGGACAGATTCATAACCCAGAGGCTCCCTTTACTCTGGAATAAAATCCCAGTCCAGGTTAGGCAGAGTCCCACATTGACTCTCTTCAAGAGGAATCTTGATGAGTGGATGGGAGATCATAGGTTTAACCCGGGCATCACTTCTGTGTCACTGTTAGACAGAGGCACAGTATACTAACCTCAAAAAAAGGCATAGCAAAATTAATTTAAAATGGGTGGCGAAAGCCAAACACACACTGGCTAGGCTTATAAATGCCCTAGGGCAGATAGCCTAGTATGAACCTATGAATCAATGAACCTAAGATACACCACAGCAGCAAAATCCTTAGCAGAGCACCACTTTTCTTTGTTATTTTGATGAATATATAGTGAATAATAGCTTGGTATGATAAGAACCACATTTGATAATGTCTGCCATTACATACACTCAACAAACCATTCCAAACATTCAATGACATTCAGTGGCACCATTCAAGTATATTAGCAGAGTATTATGAGCATGTAACAGAGGTAAATGTGCTTAAGGGACGTCAGACAAACTCAGGAAAGGATAAAAGAAAATGGGTATTAGAGAACAATGAACTGCTTCTTTTTTCTTTTTTCATTTCTTTCTTTTTTGATAAGTGCGTTGTCTTTTAGACCTAAAAACTGACAGTGGAGAGGAGTATTTGTGTACCAACATCAAACGGGAACATAAATGGTGGAATGGTATTGTACCCAACCCCTATGTCAGACTTCACTGTTTCCTTTTTTACATGAAATTGAAAAATCCTCACATTTTTAATTTAAACGACTGTGATACTGTGAGCCTGGCACTGATGAAATGTAACTGAGTATGCAATTTATAAAATAAGGCACAAACATGGTATTAAGAGATTTAAGCCTTCACAAGTACTGCCTCAAAGGAGAAATCTAGCAGTAAACTATATGGGGGGGGGATCTTACCATGGGGCTGAGCAGCAGACATATCATCATGTCTTGTTTTAATCTTGGCAGCAGTAAATGTGTTATTTTTGTAATTCATTTGTAGCAATTTATGTGATTAGAAGGCATGGTTCTGCCTGCCTTCTGCACTGGGAAAGAAAAAAAAAACATCCTAAGTATAGAAAAAACAAAAAATAAACAAAGCAAAACAGTGCAATGATGTATTTGGATATTGCAACCGAATCTGTGGTTTCTTCTGAAGATAACCCAACCATCCCTAAAGTGTATTAGTCACTTTGGGAAGCATTACTGTTTTACAATTAATTTCATTTCCTGTTATACTCGTGAGAAGAATGCAAGTGGTTTTGAAAAAAAAAATGAAAATTATAGTGCGCTATTTTATTTTTTTAGATTCATTATTTACTTGTAAATCTCACTCACAAAATGATGTCAAAGAAGATATTAAACAGTGACTCACATCAAACCACAAAGCATTACTAGTATTCACACGTGGCTTACTTCTTTAGATGAGGAAGAGATACTGATTTACATTGTGCTTTCTCTGTTTTACAGTCACATGATAGTTTTCAATATGAGCTGCTCCATCTGCAAGAACTAGTTGACAACTAGAAGTACAAAACTACTACTAATTCATTTAGCATGGGAATATAGTAGCCTTTATGCATTCATTTGGGTAGTGAAGCATTTTGAGGTTTGTCTTTCATTATGTCATGACAGAGATTTTTGCTCTAAGGAAAACATCCAAGGAGACGTCCTTATATAAAAAATAAAATGCAAAAACAACACACTTTTTTGCATCAGAAACTGTATAGTTTGGTTTTGTATATATGGGAAAGCTATTATATCCAACTCCAAATGTCTTGTTACTTACACTTGCTTCAGAACATGACTGATATACTTTAATTATCATGGGATGCTGTGTTATTGTAGGCTTGTTCATAGGTTCATAGGTTCATAGGTTCATACTAGGCTATCTGCCCGAGGGCATTTACAAGCCTAGCCCATCGTTTTGTGGCTTACGCCACCCCTTTAGTATGGGGAACTATACCCATTATTTTGCTGTGCCTCTGTCGAGCAGTGACACTGAGGTAATCCCTGGGGTATATCTGCGATCTCCCATCCATTGGTCAAGATTTCTCTTGAACAAGGCCAGCGAGGTGCTCTGCCTCACATATACCGGGATTTTGTTCCACAGCATAGGGAGTCTTTGGGTGATGAATCTATCCCTCCAGCACGTCCTATTAATAGCCGTGTCGAGGTTTAAGTCTCCCGCCCTTGTAATAAGAATAGGCAGGTGGGCTTTGTCCACATGCATCACCTTACTACTTTATGCTAACCCTAACCCTGTCCCTGGCACAACAGCAACCATACACCTTAATTTATGAAAAACCCATTCCATAACACTTCTAGTAAACAAGACACTTTCAGACACATTAAACATACACCAGCATACATGCACAACACTAAATCTATCCCTTTATTAGCCCTTATTCTACCTCTAACCTGCAAGCACTCCTACCACTAAATGTCAAAACACTCAGGTAATTGAAAGTCTTGGGATTAAAACACAATCCCACACTTACTGTAGCCACAAGCAGTCATGCTTCCTCCTTTCGATACCTTTGCAGCAAGAGTGCCTTCACATCTATTTTCACAGGAGTATACTCTGTTAACAAACTGACTATTTGTCAGAATGAGTTGCACCTGTACATACATATTTTAATTATTTTACATTTGTTTACCGGGGAGGTCCGACTGGACAGAGCTGTCCATTTTCAGCGGAGGGCCGGGGAGAAAAGCTCCAGAAAAAATTACTAACATACTATACATAAGATATTTACATAAGCATAGTGGTTTAGACATACAATTAAAAGTATAGCAGGTAGTAACATGTGATTGTTGTTCATACAGTTTGTTTAGTAGAGATAATCTTGAAGATGTATTTTTTAAACATTTTATTTTGCATTTTTCGATCTTTTGAGCTTTTTGACTACTGTTTGTGCCTATATTACTGTTTTATTACCTGATTTTCCTGTTTTTCTGTGCTTAAATTGTTGATTGCACTTGTTGGCTAAAGTTTTGCTTGTGTAACAAACAGGCTAATACACTCAAGTGTACCAGCCTTTGATAGCAATTTAGTCGAAAAACAAAGCATTTACTGTATTTTTTCTGTCTGTTTGCAAAAAAACTAAAAAAAACCCCAAAAAAATACTTCTCCTTTCCTAAACCTTCCTAGCTAGTTGTTCCAGTGATCAGATTTTGCTGATCCCTGGGCTTTGTATTTGGTTCCTGTGTTCCTCCATTTTCTTGTGTGGCCAGAGGTAGTTTCTTTACTCACCAGTGGGAGTGGGGAGTACTGAGCTGCTTGTTTGTCCTCAGAGGAGTGGTTAGAGACAACAACTAGTAATTCGTTGGCCATTTTGGGTCATTTCCTATTTTTTCCAGCCCCCTGCTATAAAGCACGCTTTGGCGGGCTTTTCTGGCATTAGAGAACTTGGCATAGCTCCTCGTGGTCCCCTGCAGAGTTCCTAAGCCAGCAGAGAGCAGAAAAAGTGACTTTCTTGATTATAAGTATTTTTAAACATTTTATTTTGCATTTTTTGACCTTTTGAGCTTTTTGACTACTGTTTGTGCCTATATTACTGTTTTATTACCTTATTTTCCTGTTTTTCTGTGCTTAAATTGTTGATTGCACTTGTTGGCTAAAGTTTTGCTTAAAAGTAACAAACAGGCTAATACACTCAAGTGTACCAGCCTTTGATAGCAATTTAGTCGAAAAACAAAGCATTTACTGTATTTTTTCTGTCTGTTTACAAAAAAACTAAAAAAAACCCAAAAAAATACTTCTCCTTTCCTAAACTTTCCTAGCTAGTTGTTCCAGTGATCAGATTTTGCTGATCCCTGGGCTTTGTATTTGGTTCCTGTGTTCCTCCATTTTCTTGTGTGGCCAGAGGTAGTTTCTTTACTCACCAGTGGGAGTGGGGAGTACTGAGCTGCTTGTTTGTCCTCAGAGGAGTGGTTAGAGACAGCAACTAGTAATTCGTTGGCCATTTCGGGTCATTTCCTGTTTTTTCCAGCCCCCTGCTATAAAGCACACGTTAGCGCGCTTTAGTGCGATTTAGCACGATTTAGCACGGAGTTGCCACTGTTGCACACAAGAGCAGCGGCGGGCAGCGGCGGGCAAACAAGGTTAAACTATTCGGGCCACCTAAATTCCACTCTTCAAATTTTCCCTTAAAACTACCTTCCTCGAACTGTACTGCTGATCTAACCAGCGTATCCTATAACTAAAAAGTTCATCTCTACTTGATTCCCAAGTAGACTATTCTCTATCTGTAAAGCCTAGCACTTGCTCCTACAGTACTTGCACCTTGATAAAGCACTTTTATTATAGATAGTACCCCACCAGCCTAGAACCCACATCCCCCGGAGTCCTTTGTAAGTTTTTTATCTATTACTTTTAGTATGTCGAGGGATCAGTTGCTAGTGTCCTCTCCTGCTCAACTGGTGAACCTGGGAATATTGAGGCAATGTTACAATTGCCTCATGTACACAGACAATCCTCTCCTTCTCCCACAAAACACAAATACATGTGAGAGATGCAACTATACGGCCAAACTGGAGGCTGAGCTCTCTCAACATAGGACTGGCAAGACCAGACAGGAGGAGAAGGTAACCACACACACTACATACCCAGTCACACATAGTACCATCACAACTTCAAATCATACACATAATCACACAAAGACATACTGGAGGCTCTGATCAAAAATCTACCAAAACAGCAGAGGCCACCAAAGCAGACACCCAAACAACTACCACCTCAGGACCCAACACATGCAACACATAGACCACACAGTCAGAGTGTTAAACAGTCACAGCCCTTAAGGCCAAACACAATGCCAGACACACTCGTCATTGGTGACTCCATAGTCAGACACACTGACGTCCCGCTCACCAGACTGAGTAAGGAGAAGGTCACAGTAAGCTGCCTGTCGGGTGCTAGAATCCGCCACGTAACGCAAGCACTCAGGTCTCTCAACAGCAGGTACAAGTACGACTCAGTCATTGTCCACGCTGGTGTCAACGACCTGAGACGTACCTCCTTGGACTACATGAAAAGAGACATTGAGGAGCTCTCTGATTATGTAGCCCAGGCAGGTATGACCCTGACCTTGAGCAGTATCCTACCTTCATCTAGAATGATGCCACAATACAGTGATAAGATGATCAGCTTTAATAATTGGCTTAAATTCTGGTGTCATTCAAAGGGGATCCAATGTCTGTCTGCCTGGGATGACATGCTGGACAAGCCACGCTGCTTCGCAAGGGACGGCTTGCACCTGTCACCCCTGGGCTTCCGGATATTGGCAAAGGCTCTTGCCACCCCCATAGTGCCTTTTTTAGGCAAGGCTCAAATTCTAAACCTACCACCCTAGAACACAAAAAGGAAAAAACTAAGGGTAATGCTGCTCAATGCCAGAAGTCTCAATCTCAAGATGCACGCACTCGAGGCCCTTCTCAGTATGGAGAACATCGATGTCTGTGCTGTGACAGAAACCTGGTTCAAGGCTCCTGAGAGCACCCCAGCACTATCAGGTTTCACCTCATATCATGCGTTCCAGCCCCAAAATCTGGACAACACCAAGAAAGGAGGGGGGGTGTCCATATTCATAAAGGACACCTACACCTCAAGGTTGGTGGCAACGCACGATGCATCGGAGACCATCCAGGTGCAATTAACCATAGGCAAGACTGCTCTGCAATTTGTAGCATGTTACAGGCCACCCCCTCAAACTCAGGAACCTCACATGGCCTTTCTGAAAACACTGGAGGGGATAAATGTATCTCCAAACACCATCATACTAGGTGACTTCAACTACCCTAATATAGACTGGGAACACTACTCAAGCCCAAACACTCTAGCCCAAAGGTTCCTGGAGTTCATAAACTCAAATGCCATGGAACAACTAGTCACCATCCCCACAAGAGGAGAAAACATACTTGATCTCATCATCACGAACATGGGATCACAATGTTCAACACCGGAAGTATACCCCTCACTGGTGAGATCAGATCATAAACTAATCTCGCTGGAGGTCCTCATCCCGCCCCCACCTGAAATAAAAAAGACCACAGTGAAAAACTTCTCAAAAGCCGACTTCACACTTCTAAAAACTAGTGTGGTCTCCTTTAAGGCCTCTGAGCCAGTGGTAAACATTACTCAAAATGCTGAATCACTTACAAATGCCTTCTACCAGCACCTACAGGACTGCATGGATCAGGCAATCCCAAACAAAACTAAGACTCTTTGTACCAAAGGCAAGCGTCCAGTCTGGTGGACCCCAGCCATAAACAAGCTCTACAACAAAAGGAGGAAGCTACTACAAGATAGAGCAAAATCCTTGAAAGGTAAGACACCTTTGATCATTATAAGTAAAAAACTAAGAGCTCTCATAAAATCATCCAAGGCAAATTTTGAGAGAAAAATCGCCAAGGACTCAAAAGACAATCATAAGGCCTTCTTTAGCTATGTTAGAAACCTAGGAGGAAACTCCCAGATATGCTCAGAATTAGTTCAAAATGATGTGAAGATTACTGAACCTACACACATTGCCAACATACTGGCTGACATGTTCAGTGCAAACTCCCCCCCCTCCCCTCCAAAAGGAGAGATATGTATACCAGAGGACTGTAGCCCCCCAAACATCTCCAACGCCCAGGTGAGAACTGCTTTCTCCAAGGCAAAAGACACAGCATCCATGGGACCGGATGGTGTCCCCGGCTGTGTGCTCCATGAACTCAATGAGGAATTAAACCCGCAGTTAGGACAGCTGTTTAATCTTAGCCTCACCTCAGGATACGTACCCAAGGAGTGGCGCACGGCGACTGTGGTCCCACTTCACAAGGGCGGTGCCTCCACCGACCCTGGAAATTACCGTCCCATTAGCTTGACAAGCCTTATCTGCAAAGTCATGGAGAGGATCATAATGGAACTCATAAATAAAGACATAGGGAACTTGCAGACTTTGGATCCAACCCAGTTTGGCTTTGTCAAAGGCAGATCATGCCTTTTAAACTTGGTTGACTTTTTCGAAACAGTCACCAAGGCCATTGATGAGGGAAAGGCAGTCCATACAGCCTACCTCGACCTGGCAAAGGCCTTCAACACAATACCTCACTCAGGTATCATCGAAAAACTCATCAGCTTGAATGTAAACCCATACATCACAAGATGGGTTGCAAACTGGCTAAGTGACAGAACCCACAGGGTCAGAGTTGCTGGAGCCATGTCAGACTCAAAGCCTGTCACAAGTGGTGTCCCACAGGGCTCAGTCCTGGGTCCACTCTTGTTCGGCATCTACTTTTCTGAAGTACAAGCAAACACAGGAGGGTTATGGCTGACAAAGTTTGCAGATGACTGCAAACTGGGCGCCATAGTCGAAAACACATCTGACACAGATATCCTTCAGAAGGGCCTCACAGAAACGGATAACTGGTGCCAGAGCCATGGCCTAAAGTTAAACGCCAAGAAATGCATAGTCATACCCTTCGGGAAAAACAAGGTTACCCCTAGCTACCATATAGGTGGCAATCCACTTCAGCACAGAAGAAGTCATCAGGGATCTGGGGACCCAGGTTGACAGTAGCCTTTCGTTTGACACTCATGTTGCTAAAGTAGTTAGGAAAACCTTCTACATTGCCCACCTGATCATGAAGGGATTCACATCTAGATCAAGGGAGGTCATTGTCCCCCTGTACTCATCACTCATTAGACCTATGATTGAGTACAATGCCCCATTCGGAATGTATCTGACCTGACACCTGCAGCAGCTGGAAAGGCCCCAAAAGTTCCTCATCAAAAGGATAAAGGGTCTCAAAAATATGTCTTATGCTGCCCGACTGAAAGAACTCCAGCTCTATTCAGTCTCATACCGCTTGCTTAGAGGTGACCTGTGCCTGACATATAAGGCCATGTCAAACCCTGATTTGATGAATATGCTTCACCTCAAAAAATCTAGATCCCTCAGAACCACAAGGGCGGGAGACTTAAACCTTGACACGGTTATTAATAGAACGTGCTGGAGGGACAGATTCATCACCCAGAGACTCCCTATGCTGTGGAACAAAATCCCGGTACATGTGAGGCAGAGCACCTCGCTGGCCTTGTTCAAGAGGAATCTTGACCAATGGATGGGAGATCGCAGATATACCCCAGGGATTACTTCAGTGTCACTGCTTGACAGAGGCACAGCAAAATAATAGGCATAGTTTTATTCAAACTAAAGGGGTGGCGAAAGCCACATAACTATGGGCTAGGCTTATAAATGCCCTTGGGCAGATAGCCTAGTATAAACCTATGAACCTATGAACCTATATGCACTGAAGATAAGAGAAGAAAGAAAAAACTAATACTACTAGCCAGTTTGTCAAAGGAGGAGAATATAGACAAGTTCATATGAGGTTCATTGACATTTTAAGGGAAATCTTTTTAACTTAGTCTAGGGAAGAGTTAGTGGGTATAGATGGGACAGTGGGGAATAAGTGGCAGTGAGTTGGTAAGTTGTTGTTGTTGTGGTATCTTTCGGCTTATCCCAGTTAGGGGTCGCCACAGCAGACCTTCGGTCCGCTAATGTTTGGTAGTGGATTTTTACGTGCCAAGTTACCAGCCCTGACGCACAACCTTCAACAAAGACACACCCATTCACGCATGCCTCCACACAGACGACGCTCTAGCTGAGAACGAACGGGACAATGTCTTGCTGTGAGGCAACAACGCTACCACAGCACCAATGTGTGATAATAAATATGGTGCATCTGTGAGAGTTTTAAAGAAGAGGTTGGATAGTGGGAAGGGGAAAAGAGTTAGAATATGTCAGCCAGGTGCTAGGCAGCTGCATGTCCAGGAGTTGTTTAGGTGGGAAATAAGCTGTTTTTTGAAGATGGTATTGTTAGGTTGTACCCTGATTTGTAGTGGTAGGGAGTTCCAAGTCTTGGAAATGTTGCTAGAATACAGGGAGTCACCAGAGCTGTAATGGCTTTTGGAGATTGTGATTAGTGCCTTGTTAGTGGATCTACATTCTCAGTTATTGGAGTAGAGGGTGATAAGGTCTTGTAAGGCTGGAGTTGTGTCAGGTTGGTACAGTATTTGGTGAGCTAGAGGAAGTTGATTTAGAGCTAAGGTGTTAGGGAGGTCCAGCCAGGAAAGATGTTTTAGGGCTTGACAGTGGTGGGTGCAGCAGGAGTTTGTGGAGAACTTTGCTATTTTGTTGTAGCATACTAATAGCTTGTTTAAATCATTCTCGTTTAGATTAATTAGGACAGAAGAAGCAGACAGTAAGGTAGAGAGAAAATGGGTACAAGCTAGAGTAGCTGTACTGTTGCTGGTTAGGAAGTTTTTTTATATTTTTAAAAGCAGAGCTGAACAATGGCATTAGGGACAGGGAGCCATCATTTTAGCATGGTATTTCATGAGCAAGTTACACACTGAAATATAGCACTGTTGTAGTTAACCTGCTCAAGTTTATATGTCATTTGCAGATATTATCTTTAGCAAAATGTGTTAAGAACCAGCTCAGCAGCACAATAACAGAGAAGAGGGATAGAGGGCAGCAGGCATATATTTTTGAATGCATCCATATTGACTGAAATATAATTTTGAGCACTAATGAGTTAGCATCCTGTACTCTGTAGATTGTCCCATGGATCTAGAAACATTTTCTGTGTTCCAGTAAGTCATTTTGTTTATGAGTGGTTACACACAGGGTGTGGGTGATTCAGAGACCCATTGAGCACAAACAGGGAAGACTGAGAAATCCAGTGGCCCACATGGTATGCTAATGGCAGTATAATCACATGGTAATGAACAACGTTAAAATGAGGGACTCTGTGGATGCAAATGAAGATAAACAATATACTGAAATGATTCCAAGATGCTTATATATTGTGACTAGCAGCTAGAGTAAAATTCTGGACTTACAGAAGGTAAATTATGAAACAATGTATGGGGTACCTGCAGCATGAACAAACCTGTGTATGCGACAGGCCTCTGGTAGTCATGGTGTTGTGCATTATCACCTTTGGAGGTTCCATGCCATCCATCTGTGGCTAATGTTTTATGCCCTTCACAAAACTGAAATTGTGGATTGCTACCATGTGGATAGAGTCACTATGCAGGAGATGCCTGAGATGCGTCACTCTCATTTTTAGGCTAGTGGGATGTGTGGAGTGCTATCCCAGTAGATACCGAGGTATGTTTGGCTTTGAGAATACTAGCTACAGGGACCTTTCAGTGACCATTGGAGGGCATGGTAGAGATATTCCAGGCATCTCCCTCAAGGATACTCTACCAGGGGACTTCCATGATGGCTGGACACTTGTCAACAGCTTAATTTCATCTATCTCAGTGTGAAAAACATAACAGAGAGATAAGGGCAAGTAATTCCAACAGTTTCAGTAAAATTCATTTACTGGATAGTAAGTGCACTTCCTTGATAACAGCAAAGAAGAAACTTAGAGAGCCTGAAAGAAAACCAACTAGAAGAGGTGATGAGAAAACATTGACTGGGAAGAATCCTCCTGCTGTTCAGCAAAAAGCAGTTCAAGCTTCAGCTTTGGTAAAAGAGATGGCTTCCAGTAATTTACAGGGAAAAATAAATCAGATGTGCTCAGAGCTGATTAAAATAAATGAAACAATGAAAGAGTATATCGACTCAAATAACAAAAGGCTAGAAAAAATAGAAGAAGTTTTTAACAGCTACTCAGATGAACTGATAAAACTACAAAAGTTAGAGATCAAAACGAAAAGGCTGGCTCAGTATGAAACTGTGCAAGAAGAGCTATTTCAGAAAATGGTAGAGTTAGAGAACAGAGCATGCTTAGAAAACTGAGATTTTCTACTGTACTAAAGAAACTGGAAGGACAGGACTGGATTAATTTTATGGAAGCACAAATAATCAACTGGACCAGTATTCCACAGCAGCGTTTGCTAAATGAAGAGGCACATCATGTGTATGCTCCAAATGTGGCCATGAGAAAGCTGCCAAGATGTGTATTAGTAAAGATGCAATCATAACAGCAGAAAGAGTTGATCCTGACAATAACAGTGGCAGAAGGACAAAGTATTAAAAATTGGATACATTATAATGTTTTGTGGAAAATAATTAGTCACTGTACACCAGGCAGGAGCAAAGCAAATTTATCCCAACAATCAGGGAATGTTGTGAGGTAAGTGTGAGATTCAAGCTGCTGTGTCCAGCTGTCTTCAGAATCTTTTTTTCTGTGGGGATCAAATTAATTTTTTTATGAAGAACAGGCTAAGGAGGAAATACAAAAATTTGGCCAACAAAAAGTGAGCCATCAAACAGAAGGGGACTCTGCTTATCATTCTTCTGATAATAAAGCTCATAGAGAGACTTTGCCCATGAAACCTTTTCTAATGTTCCAAAAGAAAATGCTTGAGAGACAGAAAAGCACATGAGTTGACTAAACAAATCAGGAGTACCTTGGACTTGAACTGGAGTCAGGGGTTGGAGATGAAAATGAATAGGAAGAAGACCAGCAACACTGAAATTACTTAATAAATGTGAGACTATAAAGCATCAATCACATTTGTGAAATATGGTTTTACAAAAAAAAAGTGGTGAGAAAGATTGGACTTTTGTTGACTTTGTTAATCTCGATGGGGGGACTAAAAGGCATATACCCTACTTCATGTTATTAATGTTTGAAATGACAGGAAAAGGGGGGAAAGTAACTGTAAGTAAACCAATTTTTATTCTTAACAATATTTGTATAAAATATTTCATGATATAAATTGGATGTTATATAATAAAACATTTTCAGTTATTGTTGTATGCGATTATACTAAAATAAACAAATACTTTTTTAGTTTTAAGAAATGTAGGCACTGCAATGCAACAACAGAAAAATAAGTCTAGACAAAAGCATGTTTAAATTAATATGCTGTAATTTTGGGCTATTGGGGTAGAGGATAGAGGGTAAGTAAGAGTGCACTGATTATAATATACGTAGAGTTGAGATTCTTTCCTCTTACTTATGCATAGGTAAATGTCTGGATTAATGTCCTTGTATTAATCTAATAACATGTTTTGTTTGTAATCATGTGGACTTTTAAAAATAAGAGAACACTGGGAATGTAATGAAAACGTTTTCTTTTAACAAATAAATGTTCAGTGTGAGTTGAGAAGTCTGCAGCTGAGTGCAGCTGTACATTCTGTTTTTATGTTTACTTGGAGATGAGTTGAGTAAACATGCAGGTAATAAATCCTGAGAGTTCTGGCCATTGTTTGATCTTGGAATAGCTTAATTTAAAGATACAAGGGCAACCAGTTTAAAAAAAAATAAAGTTTGAAATTATTGGAGGTGAATAAGAGATAGCAACTTTCCTGGTACCTAAATACTTTAATGCATTTACTAGAACAGTGTATAATTTAGTTTTATTTAAAGATAGCAGTGCACTATTTCTTAAGGCTAAAAGTCAATGTTTTCTGAAAGCATACAAGCTATTTTTCATATCTGGGAGGGGAATAAAGATAAGACAAGAACTGCCAACAATTAGTGTAAGTAGGAATACAGGCTGTAACGTGCACCTTATCATGGATAACTTTAAATTTAGGTTAAGTAATGCCTGTGGGTACAGGTGTCGATTTGGTGCCACTGTTCCTATCAGGAGGGTTAAACTTCATTATTCGAAGAGGTACATAGTTTTGTGCACTTGTTATAGGGGTGTTATGAGGGTATGTTTTTTGGTTTGAGGATTTCATTAAAATAAAAATGTCTTGGAAAATGTGACATTGGTTCAAATGAGATGACAAGAAACAACTGCACACAAGATCAACCTGACAAATATTAGTGGGTGCATGTAAAACAAACACTGGAAATAGACATTTACAAAAGCTGTCATATATAATAGGTGAATAATAAGTTTTTATACTGGCTACAGCCATCCATATTATTTTGGGACATGAATGGCCTTACAGATATGTATGAAAAGGTAACAGTATTGAATTATATTAAGAAATGCAAAGTGCAAATAGCAAAGCTATAAGAGATGCATTTGGAAAGAAGTGAGCATATGAATTTGATAATGAAAGGATTTCAGGATGGATACTCCAACAGTGATAGAAAAGGGATAGATTTGTGGCACCAAGGGGCTACTGGTATGTGAGGAGCATTACACTGGCATGTATTTATATTCCACATAAAACTGCTAATATGGAGCTTAAGAAAGTTTTGGGAGAAATATCTAGATTCTATCAGGGAATATTACTTATAGGTGGGGACTAGAACTTGGTTTACAACAGTTTGTGTATATTTGGGGTACCTAGAAGGGAAAATATAACAAAAGAGAATAGATTTCTGAACAAAAATATGAAAATATTTGGTATGGAAGAAATGAATTCAGTAGTGGGAACCTGAAGAGAATTTACATATTATTCAGCAAGGTACAATAACTGTGTTAGACTAGATGGAAATTACATTTCAAAGGAACATGTGCATTTAATAGAATGCTTCAATGCACATCCAATAACTATGTCAGATCATTCACCAATAACAACTAAGATACAAATGCAGGGTAATAAAATAAAAATGACTCAGTGGCACTTCCCTACCTACCAGTTAAATAGAGAGGAATTTAAGGAACAAATAGTGCAAATTATTCAAGAGTTATTAGGGAAGATATATATTTTTTCAGAAGTTATAGCTAGTGAATGGGATAAAATGAAAGTGGAGTTTAAAAATAGGGTAGAAATAAAATAAAAATAAATATGGTTAAAAGTAACATGAATTATTTACAGGGGCTGAAAAGGTTAACTTTTTCAGAATAAGGGGAATCTCACAGAACAAGAAGAGCTGCAACTGCAGAGTGCTAAGGACAAAATAAGAGAGTATCCGAATAATATGCATTCATTTAGAAAGATTGCTATTAAGCAACTGTTTACTCCAACAAAAACTTTTATTGCAATGACTTGGGCAAAAGAAAATACAAAAGGTTGTTGCTAAACTTAAGGAGACCATAAAAGGAAAATAACCAGAGATCCTGCAAAGGTATTAGAGATATTTCAGTAATTTTATGAAAATTTGTTTAAATGAGAGAAATGTGGGAATCAAAAACAAGCTCAAATGGAAATATTTATAGAAGACTTAAGTATGCCAAAGTTAGAGGTAGATAAGGCTCAACAATTAACAGTTAAGCTAGGAGGAGATGAGATAAAATGGTGATGTATAATCTATCTGGAGGAAAGTCACATTGAATAGATGGTATTATGGTGGAAGTCTGAAAGCTAGGAGTGAAGAAAGTGATAAAGATCTGAATGTTTTTAACAACATTTTAAAAGGAGGGAAGCACCAACATCATGGAAGAAAGCTGTGGTGGTTGTTAATACCTAAAGATGGGACAGACCTTTCAGGCCCAGTATCATATAGACACATTTCAATTTTTTAGCCATGATTATAAAGTGGTTTTGTCTATAATAGAGTGGCAAAGCTGTTGCCAAAATTGATAGATATGGATCAATGTGGGTTTGTGGAGGGCTGGAAAACATTTGACAACATTAATAGAATAACAATGATCCAGAGGGAAGCAGAATGTAAGAAAATACTTCTCTTGTTGGTGGGTCTTAATGCAGAGAAAGCACTTGACAGAGTAAGCTGAGGTTTTATGAGCAGGGCAATGAAAACAATTTTCACTCCCTGGTACAATAATAAAGTTAATTGGGAGAATATATGAGAGATCATTGGCAAAAATTAAGGTGGGAGGGTTGCTCTCTGACACGTTATGTCCGAAAAGAGGAACCAGGCAGGGGTGTCATATTTTTCCTTTGTTATTTGCTTTATTTTTAGAGCCATTGGCAAAGCAAATAAGGGACTCAGAAATTCAAGCATATAATTGGTATGGTAATCAAGAAAAGTTGTTTTTATTTGCAGATAATATTATTTTATGCCTGATAAAAAAAGGAAAAGGGCATCTCAATGTTATGGAATGTTTTGAGACAGTTTTAAGTCTTTTCAAGATATAAGATTAAAGAAGATATAACAAAAGCTATAAGTGTAAACTGTTTACTCACATATGAATTGGTTCAGCAATAACCATATTTATGGGGGCAGGATAAAATAAAGCATTTAGGAGTATGGATTAAAAATGATTTTGTTATTGCAGCTAAGGATATGTGGGAAGAGACAAAAACAAACAAACAAACATTGAGAAACTGGACACTCATGTTTATCATTATAGATAGCAACATAAAATCAATGAAAATGGTTTTAGTCCCTTTAGTTTTATATACAAGTTAGAATATTTTTATCAACCAGAGGAGAAGTTGTGGACAATAATTAATAAAGAGTTGAGGGAATCTATCTGGGAGAGGAAGATAGCAAGACTCAAATGGGATAAGTTGATCCTTCCAATAGAACAAAGTGGTTTAGATTACCTGATTTGAAGGGATATTTTAAAGGTACATAGTTAAGGTTTATATACATAATACAAGCAGAAAATTATCATTCAAAGTGGAAAGGGAGGAAGATGAAACAGAGAAAATTCAGGAAATAAGAAGAGAGAGGATTTTGGATGCAGATTCTTAAGGAGAATAACAACAGCAATCCATAATATTATATTCGTAAAATATCAGAAAGTATTCTAAGTCCTAAGCCAACACATGAATGGAGAAAGGAGATTTTGTCTATAGGGATGACTGCAGTTTTGAGGGTTACATATAACAGCCAAGAGGTAGCTGGAATTTACTGGAGAAAAGTAGCAAAGGAACCAATGTTTTGGGAGAAAATAGCTAGAGAGGGAAAGGTAATAGAATAGGAGGAGACTAAGAAGACATTTAGACTGCAGTGTAGAGATTGCCTTCCCTATCAGGGATTGCTATCAGAGTATAGACAAAGAGAAAGGGATAGGGGAATCCTAAGTGAAAGACCTGCAGTGGTTGACTGTAAAACAGAAGCTGCTGTTAATTAGGGATGATCATTATGGCATATAAAATATTGCAAGATAACTATAGGAATCAGCCAGAGGAGGTTAGAAAAGATTAGGAGGATAGTCTGGATAAGCAATTTACAAGGAAACAATGGGAGGATATACGTATGGCTCCCAAATATGCAACAAAATCTAGAAGATTTAGGATTTTGCTTGGAAGTGTTTGCATATGTATTTTTATACCCCAAGCAGACTGCAAAGATTGTTTCCTCAGGTAGATGCCAAATGTTGGAAGTGAAATGGGGAAGAAAGAGGTAACTGGGTACATTTGTTTTGTTTTGGGACTGTCATGAGTTGGCAGGCTTTACAAATTCTCCACAGAGTACTCTGCAAGAAATATTGGTTGACCAAATGGGTGTAACTAAGAAAATTATTATTTTTTAGCTGGGATACAGGATCTGAATTGCCTAGACATAGTAAGGCCTTGTTGAGTTGAATTTTGGTGGCTGCTAAAAAATCAGTTTCTGGAAAATGGAAATCAAAGTCTAAACCAACTTTCTTTGAAGTATTGAGTGTTATAACGGAGAGAAAAGAAATGGAAGTTGGATCTTTAGAAAAGAGTAGAAGCAAATTACATAGAAAAAATGGAAATTGTGGGAACAATACATGCAGAATGTTTTGGAGAAGGAGGGATATTTAAGGGAAGGCAGGAACTGAGCAATTTATGTAATACTAGATTGATGATAGTTAAACAAAACATATATGTGATGTATACTGCTTGTTACCGGGAACATGTTAATATGATTTATTTTCCTTTATATAAATGTATGTTTGTCAATGTCTTCAGTGATAACTCAATAAAGGTGTTAAAAAAATAAGATACTCTACCAACATATCATGGAGCATACATGATTTCTTCATATCACTGAGGAGAGTCTATGCCATAAGAGATTTTCATGACATAGTCAATTTCCCTGAGATAATGGGGACCACAGACTACATTGAAATAAATGTCTCTCCTGCTGAACAGGAAAGAATGCATGTTAAATGTAAAGGCTACCACACCATCAACTCTCAGGTGGTCTATAAAGTGCAAGTTATAACTTACAATGTGATGGGAGGCTACACAGGCAATAGTCCCAACTCCTACATATGGTGCATGTGTGACTTATATCAGTAGTTTGTGTGGAGTGATTTTCCACAGGTGCCTCATATTGGTGATGCTGGATATAGCCTAAAACCATGGATGAGAACACCTATCTGAGCTCTACAGACAGTGGCAGATAATGGCTATAGGTTTGTGCTGTCACAAACCTGGGTCATTGCTCAGTGTGTGTTTGGCCTGTGGAAGACCCACTTTAACTGTCTGCATGGATCTGATTGTGCCTTGCAGTATGACCCTGGCACATTACCTGTCTGTGCAATGTTACATGACATCATTTTGAGAAGACAGTTGCAGCAGGGAGTACACATGCAGAAGCAAGACATTTCACTACTCCAGGCAGTGGAGGAGGAGCCTGATGAGGAACCTGTGGAGGAGCTGGCAGCAGAGTAGGACTATGCCAGATGGTGCAGTATCCTGTGGCAGCGGCTGGTTCATAACTATGTGCCAGAATAAAGCATTATAAAGAGCATTAAAAGTGATGTGTGCAGGCATACAAACAGACTGTGCTTATCTATGGATAGACTGACCACACTGTGCATCAGATATAGGCTACCTAAGTAAAAAAGTACAAAGGATAGGGCACAATCATCATCATTTTTCCATGTGGGGAGGGATACAGTGTCAAGTGTCATCCACAGAAAAATGTGTGCTTGACCTAGCCTGTGCTGGGAGTGGGGTCTATATCACTTCGTTTAATGGCTATTCAGTGAATAGCCATTTGTCGAACACCTATTTAGCGAAGCCGCTCTTCATTGAATGGCAAAGTTTAAGTAGGGCTGGTTGGCCAACTGAGTGACCGCAAAAAAAAAAAAAAAAAAATTTAAAACCTGCCAAGGTGGGGGGCTGCTCTCCCACACTCACCACAGCTAAATACCAACTCCAAGATGCCACTACAGTGGGGAAAAGGACAAATTCCAGACAGTGGCCAACTACTGGTTTACTCTAGTTAAAATTCCTCATTGAATGAAGAGTGGCTTCACTAAACAGGTGTTCTATAAATGGTTATTCTCTGAATAGTCATTTGATGAAATAATATAGACCCGCTGGGCATGGAGGTAGTGCTGTTATCATTGCTGTGCATGTTTGTGTGTGTGTGTGTGTGTGTGTGTGTGTGTGTGTGTGTGTGTGTGTGTGTGTGTGTGTATGTATGGGCACCTGCTGGGACACAGCTTTAGCAGGTTCTGCAGTACGATGTTTTGCTCCAGCAGACAGGTCCAGGGTTACCACAAGAGATATGTATGCATTCTGTGCAAGTCCTTTATCCATAGCAGCATCCTCTCCTAGGAGTGTCACATGCATTATCCAACCCTTTCCTAATGAAAGGTATTCTGTGTAAACATGAGCAATGACCTGCACTGTTGATTTCTGTAGCATGAGTTCCACACTCTTATGTTGTCCAATTCTTAAACTCGACTCACCCCCACAATGGATGGTGGGGTGGAAAAAGATGGCACTGAATGTGTTTGACCTAGGCCTTCCACTTCCATAGTGGCCCTCAACACTGGAGGCAGAGGTGGAGATGCCATGGAAACTGTGTCTAGCACAGTGCATGTGTGCACAGGAAGACCCATATCAGGTAAGTTGCCTACAGAGCAGGTCTATCAGATCACAAATTGGGACATGAGGAACATCAGGTCATCTCACACACCCCTTAAAATACATACTGTCTTAGCAAGGACTGAGGTGATATTAACCTGTCCTTCTATGACATACATTAGCTGAGTCACAGACCTAGAGATAGCTAGGTTAGGTGTGGGCCGATACCTATGAAGTATATGGCCATCAGCAAACTGACCAGCCCTTTCTTCTCCATGCTCAGTGGCACTGGAGGAAACCATGTGTGACTGCACTGTAGGGGGAGACATCTCTTTCTGTGGAGACCTGTCTGTAACTCCCTGTTCTTCAGAATCTTCCTGCCCCTCTGGAGATGGGTTCCACCAGGAAAGAGGCCATGTCCACTGATTGGGGTGGGGTTTCGGATTTCAAATTTCCTGCCTCCATCATTGATGCTGTTCCCCCTGTCCATGCAACATTCTGACTGCCATTATTATGTCAGTCATCTCCCACATCAGTCAATGGTATATCCATGGTGGAGGAACCTGATAAAATGTCATCTGTAAAGGCACCAAAGGGAAATACTCATAATATATAAGTCCCATAGACATTACTTTAATCCCAGTAAATGATTGATAACTACTGTGTATTGTGGTAAAACATAATAAGATTTACCTTACCTTGTACTGGTGGTCTTGTAGTCTGAAGCTCTGATGTTCCCACCTAAAAAATTGATTGAACATGTACTTTGCATTATGGTACACATTTATCCAGTATGCAATTACCTAATACAAAACAGATATACTCACATAGGGCTGTAGTTCTACTCTAATGTCCAGGAATCTATCATAGCCTATGGAGACTCAGAGCACCTCGTACAGACAGGCAAGGACCTTCTGCATCTCTGTTAATGGTGGTTAAGTCCTTAGATCACCTCCTGTTGCCCTATGTTCCTGTATCAGTTGGGCAGTGTACTCCATGTCTGAACTTATATCATTGGCCCAGCACCTAACCTGATCATAGTTTCTCCCCTGGCCACTAAGAGAATGTATAATTCACCACATCCTGCCTGGCACAGTTGCCACTGAAACAGTCAGATTTAAGATTGGTAATCATCCATTGACAACTGAGATGGAGGGCCTGTTATAACATTTCATTCTTTTTCATGGGAGAATTTGCATTTTTGTTGCTTATGTTTTGACACATATTGCTGTGTAAGTAAAGTATAACTTATGTGAAGACAAGCACATCAGTACATTTCATACACACATCCTCCCACAGTCTACTGGCCTGCATGTGCATGTAGATATCCATAATATATATCTGTGGTCTGTAACACACATACCCATAAATGCTGTTCATATAGCTATAGTACCCTCAGAAAAGAAGGTGGTAAAGTATACATGGCACGTCCAGCCTGCAGCTGACAGTAGCAAGCAATGGTCTGAAATCAAGCTTCACTGTCGTTTGCAATCTGTGTGCTGATTGACAGTGGCTGACTTTCTACATGGCATGCCTGTGACTGCATGTATGCATTGGTGGCTAGTGTGAATACCCATATAGACAGCTACAATGAGTGCAGAAAAGGGCATAACCTGTATAAAAGCAGATTGCCTGCAGGCACAATTGTGGTACCCACTTCAGTAGTAGAAAGCTGACTGTTTCAGCTGTAGAGTGTGACAAGCAGCTGCACAGACCTATTCTGTGTTTGTGTCCTACAGGTGTGTCACAGTCAAAAGCACTGATGCTATTAATTTTTGTGAGTGAATTACATAATAATCTGTACAGCAGCTAGCATCAAGAACTCAAAATGCATACACCTAAGCCATAGCATAATCTCCTGAACAATTTCTGCACACCCATTCTCCATAATACTGCTGTATCCAGCAGTTCCATGCACTGTGAAGTGTCTCCTGCACAGAAATACTTCCTAATCACAATGCCAGTATACCATATATATTATAAAAACTGCAGAACTGCATCTAATCTAATCATGGCCTACAGTTACTGGGGGCTTAACAATGAACTGTATATGCCTTCACAAATAAAAGGCATACAAAAATGACACTTTGACTTGTATAATTGCATTTGTACCACATTTAGCATTGATAAGGCAGTTTATTCAGAAAATATATACTGTAGAACTTTAGTGCTGAAGTGCTCATACACTTACACCTATTTGGTTCAAGATAACCCCATTTTGTTTGACACACCTGACATGACTTCACATGAATGCAGCTATAGCTAATAAATGTTAGCATACACTTCAGACAGCAGATTGACTGTGCAGTTTTAAATAAACATCCCTGGTGGAGTCAGCATCCAAGTACAAATTCTAAAGTTCAAACTTAGCTAAAAAAGAAATGTAACTCTAATGAAGAAGTTTCTGCACCTGTGAGTGCAGTTTGGGAATTTGCCACATAGTGAACTTCTATAGGGTAATGGCTGTTGGGGTTTATATTGCATACATTAGGGGCTCTGAGTGTGGCAGTTATGCTAACTGGGCACCACCTAATGAATGTCACAGAATTGTTCTTTCTACACATTGTGCTTGTGAGCCAAGTTGCTCTAAGAGACTGTTGGTTTTGTATATTCACGTGAGCACCTGCAAAACAAATTGAGCATGTGTGGGCAAGATAATGACCCTGACAGGGATGTCCTGCAATGTATGTTACCTTTCTAGGCAATGGAGGCCCTACAGAGCATATCTGTTCTCACAGTTAAACAAAAAGCACCTAGTATGCAATGAAAAAAGCCTGGTTAAAAAAAGCATGACAAATGAAAAAATAATGTGCTTTTTCTCATTCTTGTATGGGGAAATAACTGTATTAAGAACCTTAGACTGATTTGGTGACAAGTACATAATGCTCTGTGAAAACATTTAGGGGTTTTCCCAGCTGGAAGAGCTATAAAGAAAAGACAAAACCAATTAGCACTTCGTAGAAGCACAGGCTGCACCATGTGTCTTAGCATGTTTAACCTTTCTTTTAGGTTAACTCTAGTCTGTGAGTGTGGCTGTCAGTTTGAGACTTCTGTTCCTATTAGAAGGGTAAAACTTCAGTTAAAGATGTGCATAGTTTTGTGTGTTAGTATTGAGTTAATAGGTTTTAGAGAGTATTGGGGTGCATTTTTTTTTGTTGCTGTTGAGGGCTTTCAATAAAACAAAAAGTTTTGTAAGATGTGACGTAGGCTGAAATGGATATGACAAGAAACAAGTGTATAAAAGTTCAACCTGTCAAACAGTGAATGCATGTAACACAACAGCTGGAACTAGACATTTAACAAAAAGGTGTTATACATAAAAGGTGGGAATGATAACTTTTTAATGCAATGATGCTTTCTGTAATGTCTTAAGTTGTGAATTGTCTCATGAATAAATACAAAAAGGAGTAGTGAACTATATTAAAAACGTAGAGTACAAATAGTTATGTCACAGGAGACACACTTAGAAAGAACTGAATATGTGAATTTGATAAAGAAAGGTTTTCAGAATGGTTATTCAGTGGAATATCAGGGACAAAGGAAAAGAGGAGTACTTATATTAATTGCAAGAGGTGCTCCAATAGTGATAGAAGAGGATAAAAAGATAATAATGGCAGATTTGTAGTGCTAAGGGGCTAATGGCAAGGGAGGAGAATTACACTGGTATGTATTTACATTCCACCTAAAACTGCTATAACAGAGCTTAAGAAAATTCTGGTTGAAATAATCAGTTTTCACAAGGAATATTACTTATAGGTGAGGACTTGAATGTGATTTGCAAAATTGAAGATGAGTCTGGAGGCTCCAAAAGGGAAAGCATAACAAAGGAAGATAGATTTTTGAAGAATTTATGAAAATATTTGGCATAGAAGATGTGAATTCAGTAATAGGAGTTCAGAGTAAATTTGTATATTATTCTCCAAGATATAAAAAACTGGACTAGGCTAGGCAGAATTTACATATCACAGGAACATGTGCATTCCATTGAAGGTCTTAGTATGCACCCAATAACTATTTCAGATCATGCACCAATAATAACTAAAATAAAAACACAAGGTAATGAAATAAGAATGAGACACTGAAACTTTCCCACCTATCTGTTCAAAAGAGAGGAATTTAAGGACTGGGTAGTAGAGATTATTCAGGAACTATTAGTGAGGATAGACATTTCTTCTGAAAATATAGCTAATGAGTGGGATAAGATAAAGGTGAAGTTTAAAAAATATGGTGGATATAAAAGAAAGGGAGACATGGTTAAGAAGTAACAAGAATTATTTGGTAGGACTGACAAATGTTAAAGTATTGCAGAATAGGGGGAAATCTTACAGAGGAAGAAGAGGATCAACTTCAGAATGCTAAGCAGAAATTAAGGGATTACCTTGATAATATGCACAAGTTTAGAAAGATTGCTGTTAAGCAACTGTTTTTTGATAATAACAGTAAAGCACAAAATGTTTTAGCACAACGACTCAGGCAACAGAAAGTAGAAAGGGTTGTCGCAAAGCTTAGGGAGCCTATAACAAGGAAGGTAACAAGACATCCTGTAGATGTATTAGAAATATTTTGGAAATTCTACAAAAGTCTGTATAAAACAGAGAAATATGGAAATCAAGAAAAGATACAAATGGATATGTTTATGGAAGAATTAAATATGTCAATGTTAGAGGTAGTTGAGGCTCAGTTACGAACAGTTATGATAGGAGGAGATGCAATAAAATTGTGATGTATAACCAATCTACAGAAAAGTCCCCAGGAATCAATGGTATTCCGTGGATGTTTGGAAGCTAGGAGGAAAAAACTGATAAAGATCTGGTAGGTTTTGTTTAACAGTATTTTAGGAGGAGGAGAAGTACCAACATCCTGGAAGTAAGCAGTGGTAGCTGTAATACCTAAAGAGGGTAAAGATCCATCAGATCTAGGTTCATACAGGCCCATTTCAATACTAAACCATGATTATAAAGTGTCCATGTCTATCATGGCTAAAAGAATGACAAAAGTATTGCCAAAATTGATATATATGGATCAGTGTGGTTTTGTGGAGGGTAGGCAAACATTTGACAACATTAACAGAACACTGATGATCCAGAGGAAAGCAGAATGTAAGAAGATACTATTGTTGTTGATGGGTCTTGATGCAGTGAAAGCATTTGACAGAATGACCTGGGACTTTATGAGCAGAGCAATGGAAGTATTTGCATTTCCTGAAAAAAATAAGGTTGATTAGGAGGCTATATGAGGGATTGGAGGTGAATATTAAAGTGGGTGGGGTCTTCTCTGATAATTTCTGCTTGAGCAGAGGAATCAGGCTGGGGTGTTCTCTTTCCTCTTTGTTATTTGCATTATATTTAGAGCCACTGGCAAAGAAAATAAGGGACTCAGAAATTCAAGAATATAATTGGAATGGTAGTCAAGAAAAGTTGGCTCTATTTGCAGATGATATTACTTTATACCTAACAAAACCAGAAAGAGACATTACAGTGTTGCAGAATATTTTGAGGCAGTTTCAGATCTTTTCAGGATACAAAATTAATGAAGCTAAAACAAAGGCAAACGAGGTAAATTATGTACCCACACACAAATTGGTTCAACAGTATCTGTATTTATGGGGACATAATAAAACTAAGCATTTAGGAGTACGGATTAAAAATTATTCTGGTGTGGCAGCTGCAGATATCTGGGAAGATACTAAACAAAAGATAATATAACAGCTGAGAAATAGGAAGCTTTGTTATATGGATATGGATAGTAAGATGCAAGCAGTCAAAATGTTTTTAGTTCCTTTAGTCTTATACACAGGTCACGTATATTTTTATCAACCACAGGAGAAGTTCTGGATAGCAATTAATAAAGAGCTGAAGGACTTTATCTGGGAGGGGAAGATGGCAAGAGTCAAGTGGGATAAGCTGATTATTCCAGTAGAACAAGGTGGATTGGGATTGCCCAATTTCAAGGGGTATTACAGAGCTACACAGTTAAAGCTCCTATACATATCATAAGCAGAAAAGTATAATTCAAAGTGGAAAAGAATGATATTGAAACAGGGGGAAGTTCAAGAAACAAGGAGAGACTGGGATTTTGGATGCAGGCCTTTAACAAGAATAACAATAATCATGCAGAAGATTATATCCATAAAGCAGCAGAAAGTATTCTAAGAAATAAGCCAACATGAAAATGGAGAAAGGAGATTCTGCCAATAGGGATGACTGCAATTAGGGATACAGACAATAGGCAAGAGGGTGGCTGGAAATTATTGGAGAAAACTGGCAAAGGAACCAAGGTATTGGGAGCAAATAACTAGAGTGGGAAAGGCAATCGAATGGAAAGAGGCCAATAATTGATTTGGACTGCAGTTTAGAGATTGCCTTCCCTCTCAAGGATTGCTATCAGAGTATAGGCAAAGAGAAAGAAACAGGGGGTCCTAAATGAAAGACCAGCCCTGGTAGAGTTTTTAGTAGAATCTAGAACAGAAGCTACCATTAAAAAAGGAATAATTATAAGATTGAATCAGAGGAGGTTAGAAAGGATTGGGAAGAGAGACAGGAAAAGCAATTCACAAAGAAATAATGAGAGGATATATGTATTTTTCCCAAATATGCAAAAAAATCTAGAAGATTTAAGATTTTTGCTTGGAAATGTTTACATAGATATACTTATACCCCAAGTAGACGCCAGTGAATTTTTCCTCAGGTAGACAGCAAACATTGGAGGTGTGATGGGGAAGAAAGTGATATTTGGGAACATGTTTTCTGGGAGTACAGTGAGTTGACAGACTTTAAGGATTCGCTGTGGGATACACTGTTGGAGATGCTGGGTGGGCAGATTGCTGTGATGAGGGAGATGATTTTTCTGAGCTATGATACAGAATCAGAATTGCCTAGACATGGCAAGGCCTTGCTGTGTCTAATTATGGTGGCTGCCAAAAACAATTACTAGAAAATGGAAATCAAAATCTAAACCAACTATATTAGAAGTGGTGAATATAGTAGAGATAAAACAACTGGAAATAAGATCTTTAAAAAAAGAGTAGGAGCAAACTACATAGGGAAAATGTGAATTGTGGGAACAATACATACAGGGGAGGAATGAAGTTTAAAATAAGGCAGGATTTAAATGAGCTATGTAATGTTTGACTGAAAATGATTTGGTAGAGTATAAGTGATGTATAATGTTTGGGAGTGTGTCAGTATGGTTTATGATGTAAAATGCTTGCAACTAGGATTGTGTTGGTGTGGTTTGTTTTCATTTATATAAATGTATGATTGCTTATGTCATAAGTGATGGTTCAATAAAAATGTTTCTTGTTTAAAAGAAAAGGGGAAGGATTTGAATAATTTATGTATTTTTGCTTAGGTTATAATATATATAGCAATATATGTGACATATAATGTTTATTAATATTAATCTGTTAATACAGTGTGATTACTTTTGTATAAATGTAAAATTGCTTATGTCACAAGTGATAATTCAATAAAGGTGAATTTTTAAAAAAAAGCATGCGTGCTGGTTTATAAGGGATATAAGGACACGAAAATCCTCAGAGCTTTCTTGTCCCAGGAAATTACTGAGGCTAAATACCAAGGGGACAGACTCAAGATTTACAGGGAAAAGAGGGAGAATGGTAGGCAAATATGTCTTCCAACCTGGTCAAAAGAAAAAGGGGGGCATATAATGCAAGACTGATCTGTTCGAACAACCACTACTGTTATGGTAAGTTCTTACACAACTGTACTATGTTCATCATTAGATTACTGTTGTAGTAATGTCAAACTAATGAATGATTGCCAAAGCTTTTTATGCAGAATGGGCGGAATTAAGTGGCATTGAACTAGAGTAACTATTGGTGAATGGTTTTGGCAAAACCAGTTCTTGCTCTAAAAAAAAAAGTCAATTTTGTAATGTTTTGTAAACGTATGGATGGAAGACCAGGTGGCTCTTCTAAAAAAGTCCTAGAGTCAGACCCTTGAAAAAGGCCCCTGAATATGTCACTGCTCTAGTAGAATGAGCAACAGAGATATTTCCTTATAGGAATAGCAAATGCTAAGAGGTAGCCAGGGAAATCCATCTGGAGGTAGTTTGTTTGGATAGTAGAAGACCTTGCTTCATACTATCAAAGAAGGTGAATGGCTGATCAGATTTTTTAAATCTGCCTAGTCTTGTACTAATACAATCTCAGTTGTCTGTGTACATGAAGGAAGTGGAGAATCATTTTACCTTTGTTTTGAGGATTAGGAAAAATGCATTATGGTGAATACACTGGTGCACAGATAATTCTCTGACTACTTCAGGCATAAAATAAGGATTGGTTCTAACGGAAATCCTATTCTTATGGAAAACCAAAAAAGGAAGAACAGACATCAAGGCTTGCAACTTTGAAACTCTTTTGGCAGAGGTTAGATCAACAAGAAGAATAGTTTTCCAAATACAAAACTTTAAAGAAGCCGAAACAGCAGGTTCAAAAGGAAGCAGAGTCAATTTACCAGTAAAAATGTAGGTCCCATGGAGGAGGAATAGCTCTTCTGTGTGGTCCGATATGTAGAACAATTTTTAGGAATTATTTAACCTCAGAACATGAAAATGGGTGGATCAATAAGAAGACAAGCTGAGATGGCTCACAGGTGTACTTTAATGGAAGTGTATGCCAGACCTGAACTGAGCAGCTAACACGGGTATTGGAGGATATAAGGTATCTTTAAATAATAAGCATCCCATCCTGTCTTGTGGTATCAAATAGAAAATCTTTCATGTCGATATATAAGAGTTTCTTGTTGCAGGTGTTCTAGCTTCCATTATTACTTTTAGCATGTATGCAGACTACTGACACCTGAAAGGAATCAAGTGTGTATCATCCAAACCATGATGGTGAGAGTTTTCAGGCTGAGATGGATGACACAGCCATTTTGTTATGTGAAATGTGGTGCAGTGGTTACCATTGTTGCCTCACAGCAAGAGTTTCTCTGGTTTGATTCTCAGCTGGGGTTCCTTTTGTGCGGAGTCTCCATGTCCTCCCTGCATTCGCATGGGTTTCCTCTGGGTGCTCTGGTTTCCTCCCACATTCCAAAGACATGTGTCTGGAGTGTTTTTCTCTGTGCCTTCATTAAAAATGGGCTATGTCCCAGTTGGACTTTCCCAGTAAACAAATGTTAAATAAATAAAAAATATTGATGATTGACCTTGGCTAATTGAAAGTGAAAGGAGAACCAGTACTCCGTTGGTCAAAAGAGAGTCACTAAGAGAATTTTAGGTTTGTCCTTCTGAATTTCAGGAGATTCTTCTGTATGAGGGGAAAGGAAAGCATATAGGACTTTCCCTTTCTAATTGAAGGAAAAAGTGTCCATTATCCAGACTTTCTTGCAAGGGGTCCTGGAACAAAACATTTTGAGCTGATGGATCAGGCAAATAGATCTGTTTGTGGAGTTCCCCACTGATGGACAATCTGTAGAACCACAAAGGTATCTTGATAAACAGGATAACCATTAAATAAAACACAGGCCGGAGACAAAATTTCACTGGAATGTAGAGAAAAGTTAAGTTTATTGTTTAAGCTTTTTGTCAGAGTGTATCACAGACTTATTCAGAAACTTTTAGTTTAAAGAAAGGATATATGAGCACATTTTGGATATTAAGAAAGGGAAGCTTAAAAGTGCTTTGGCAAAACATGTGCTCAGTAATCCAGATCATTGTTTTGGATTTATGGGTTTAGACATTGTAGTGAAAAATACAAGAGGTGGCCCTTGGAATGACCTCATTGAACTAAGGGAGCTTGGATGGCAGATCAGATTAAATGCATGGACATATCCTGGTTTAAATGAAAATGTGTCCATTTCAGGTGTTCTAAAACTATGTTCCTATTTGCTATGAGTTATTTATTTTTACTGGGGGGATTTGTTCATTTAGAATTTGTGGTTAGGACAATATTATTTATTTTGAACTTTTTCATAAAGGTTTGATATGTCAATTTGTTAATCTAGGTTGCTTGTTGATTGGGTGCTTTAGTCATGTGTTTTTGCTTTTGGAGGGATATTTAAACAGGGGGATGTTACCATTAATTTGTTTCTGTAGGAAGACCTCATTGTTCAACATTCTTTTGTGGAGTTCTACCCTTGACCTGCTCAAATGATCTGCTAAATTCTTCTGTTCTAATAGAATATAAACTGATTGGAGAAAGAAGTCATAGTGAATAGCAATGTCCCAAGCTAACATTGCCAGTTTGCAATGGAGACATGCTTTTGTGCCCTAGTCTTTTTTTTTTATACCACATTAACAGTTGTGTTGTCTGTCAGAACCTGAAGAATTCCTGGAGACCACAGGTGATGGAGGGATTGGGGAGCCACAATCAATGCTTTCATCTGTTTTATGTTTATGTGTTGTACTATGCCATTTTGTGACCAGATTCATTGTACTTTGAAACCTTTTGAATATGCCTCCAGGATGTGTCTGATGTATCTGTCGAGAGACTCTGCAGAGGAGAATGTATTTGACAAAAAACTCCCAGGGTCAGGTTGATTTGAGTGATCCAACAATGCAGTTCTTTCTTTTTTCATAAATGGCAAAAGAGGAATGGAGAAGGACTGCTGGATTTCCTCATGTGCAATCTGACAAACGGAATCATCCAAATGGTGGATGCCATGTACCCAGGGCTCTCAGAATCTCTCTTGCTGAGGTCAGAGAAAAGTTTGTCAGAGACTGAATGAAGTTTAATTAGAATAGAATCTTGTCTGAGGGAAGAAAGGCCATCATCAGAGAAGCCTCACTCTGGCAACTTAAGAACCCTAGGGAGTAGGGAGTTTGAAGGCTGGGCTGGTTGAAATTCTGAGTGAATTCCAGATTCTGAATGAGATTAGTTGAGAATTGTAGGTTCTGATGTATTTCATGATGAAAAGTGGCTTGAAATAGAACATTTTCCAGGTAAGGGTAAATGAGGATACCTTGGAGCCTGAGGAATGCTACAGTTGGGGGCTATGAATTTTGTAAATACTCTTGAAGCAGACAAGCAGTGGAAAGACCAAAAGTCAAAGCAGTAAACTGAAGATATTATCAAAAGCAACAGAATCTCAGAAATCTCCTATGAAGAGGATGGATTGTATATGAAGGTAAGCATCATCAATGTCCAGTGCATCCAAAAAGACCTTTGGGAAAATTAGAGGAAAATGCTTTGTAAACTGCTGCTTTGTAAACTCAGCATTTTGATAGTTGGAATGTTAAAAAATGTTTAGAATTAGATCCAGAATAGGTCTCCAAATGTCCTCCTTCCTTAGGATCAGGAAAAATCTGGAGTATAAACCTCTTCCTTCTTGATTTGAAGGACCAGACTTTATTACTCTTTAGAGCAAAGGATCTGACAACATTGAAAATTCTAAGTGTTGCTGGTTTTGTGGCACCTGAGGAATTGAGGGTTGAAAAGGAAGATGCTTCCACTGTGGAGCATAGCCTTTCTGAATGATTCTCAAAACCAAGGTGTCTGTTGTAATTTTTTTCCAGCAACGAAGACTGACATAAAATTGTTTGAAATGCTGATGTGGATGAAAGGGGAGGATTTGCAGTCAAAAGTTGGGCGGTTTGTCCTGGAAAATGGCTTTTGTTCCCTTAAAATCAGTTTTAGACATCTCTTGTCATTTCTGTTTAGATTTTTGCCCTTTTACAGCAAAGTGATTTTATGATAGAAAGGGCCAGACTTGGATGGGTAATGCCTATGACATTTTGGAATGGGGAAAGAAAAAAGTTACATAACCCCCTGCATGATTTTACCCTGCTCTTCCAAGGTTTGGAATATCATTTCAAAAAGGGATCTAAAAGGAAAGTCCTTATATAAAGGAGCATCCAAAAGCTTTGCTTTTACATCCTCTGAGACATATTGCAGTCCAAGCCAGGAATACCTTATCAGCAATAACCAAGAGGCAGAAGCCCTGAAAGAAGCTTCTGCCACATCATAGGCACATTTAATAGAATGACATGCTAACTGAGATACTGATGAAAGCATAGACCGCATTACTGATTTTAGATTCACTTTCAGAGATATCTGGAATAAGGTTGCTCATGTTGTCAAAAATGGATGGAAGACATCTTATCATACATGTCTGGTAGTTAATAGCACAAAAGGCTAAAGTAGTTTCAGTATACATTTTTCCCGTATTTATCCATGGCTCAACTGTTTTTATCACTAGGGGGGGTGCACTGGAAGAAGGGAGGAGCTTAAATAGCTTGCCACGTCAGTAGAAATAACAGTAGGGTTTGAAAATGGATTTTTATACAAATATTTCTGAGTTACCAGAGACTTTGTAATATCTAACAGGTTTTCTTAAGCTTAAGAATCAGAAAGGAGCATGTCCTACAGGGCTTTAAGAACTAGATGGACTGAAGAGGGCTTGGATACATTCACATGTAAGAGATGATAATACCTCTTTTTAGATTCTCTGTAAGAATTGGGTATCATTTAAATATTCAAAAATACAGTATTTTCTTTGCATAAGTCTAGAAATGCAGCCATATTAAAGCAGGCCTTCACAGTGTGCATACAGTTTCAGTGAATGCACATTCAATCAGTGAAAATAACATTTAGTCAAAAATACTGATAACAACAGAATGTGCAGTATGTTGAGAACAAACATATCTTAAAAGGCTTGGTAACCAAGGCTAAAGAGGCATGTAGAAACTTACAGGGTTTGGGTATTTTTAGGAGATACTTAGACACAGTTAAGTTAGTTTGCTTGGACTGATATGCAGAAAGTCATTCCAGTATAGACACTCGAGTATTTGTGCAGAAGCCAGGTCAAATATTCACCAATCCAGAATATTAATTACACTATTCAGGAGGAAAGGAATGTATGTAAAGAATATGAATACAGAAGCTAAGGACTATTTCAGTTTATCAGCACTGTTATTGGAGACAGTATTTGGATATTGTTGACATCTACTGCCACTGTACACAATAAAGCATTCTTAACTGAACTACAGTGTTTGCAGACTTTATTCTGAAGATTTGGCCCATAAAGGAGAGGCTGGCGCCTGTTAAAAGACATTCATTCCAGTCTCATTTCAGTTTCTTTCAGTTCTTTCTATTTGATACCAGTGTCCTACAGACATATCAGTTTTTACAATGGGGGGGGGGGCACCTTTGATGGGGGTGACAATTTTTAAAGTAAGTTCCAAAACCCCATAGCAACCTTATCAGCAGTCAGACTACGTGTATCCTACAAAACAGCAGTGTTCATTTGGAACACTACTTCAGAAAATGCATAGTAAAGTCTAAAAGAACTTCAATAGACCAGCAGTACTTCAGAAACAGTAAAGTCTCAAAGAATTTTAACAGAGCTGCAGTACTCCAGAAAATCTACAGTGAAGCCTCAAAGAACTTCATCAGTGTTCCTTTAGAATATTACTTCAGAAACTCTACAGTAAAGTCTCAAAAAACTTCAGATTCACCCAGGATACCAGTGTAAAAGACATTATCCAGTTAACAGCAATGTATCAGAAAACTTCACCATTTCCAAAGCAGACAATAGGCTTTCAAGTTTCCAGCGTGACATCATATGTCCAATAAAAAAATCTCACCAGAGAACGTTAAAAAAACCTGCAAGATACTAGACCACCTTCTTAAAGCAACTTCAACTTTCTTTATGTAAGCATTCATTTTAGTTTCAATGCATTTTCTAGATAGGTCGGACAGTAAATCTCAGAAAGGTTTAAATAAATTAGTAAATGTAAATGGTATAAATATGTCAAACAGTACTTCCACAGTAAAGGTACCAGTAAATGTGTGGTTTAAATTTAAAAATTGGGTAAAGCAGTCTAAAAAACTCTGTTCCAGAAATGCTCACTAAAATTTCAACCAGGAATGTTAAATCTCTCTAGACACAAATGGGTTACATTTCAGAAGCAGACTGTAATAAGTACAGCAACAGATTCATAGAGTCAGCTTCTACCAGTATGGTTTCAGACTTAAATTACCCAAATTCTTGTTTACAATCTTCAGACAATAGTATAAATGCTACCACACATGTAATTTAACATATAGAGTTAAGTTGCAGTATTGCAGATACAGGTGTAAACATCACGGTACATAGCATGCAGATTTCCAGACCAAACATAAAGCAAACATTGGCAATGTCTCAAGTTCACATTATTTCAAATACAACTGTTCAGAATGTAATAAATTCTAGTTTATTGTTTACAGAATCCAGTGCAAAAATTATACTGAGGAGGCTAAGAGGGATCAGAGTGCAGATTTTGATCAGTTTGATAAAGTAAACACCAACATAATGATATACAGACTTCAGGGCAAATAAAAAAAGAAATGCATACCTTACCTCAAGTCAACGTTATTACTAGTGTTTCATGGCAAAATAAAGAAGAAACGCATACCATAACTCAAGTCTATGCTATTGCTAGCTCTATAAAAAAGGATTTTCAACTTATCTATAAAGTGTATGGTAGTGCAGCACCAAACCAGATTATTTACCTGTCATTGTTTAAGATTGAGAAAAGTGACAATATTTCATTGTTTACAGAAAAGAAATTATGGAATAATGTATTGATTAATACAGACACACCAATTTCAGTTACAAATAGACCTCTACCAGAGGACACAAGTACAGTTATGTCAGGATCTAAAAGGTCAAAGGTTACAGCAGTGAGCAGTTCCATACTAGGTAGGGACATGTCATTAGAGTTACATGTTGTTTTAGACTTCAGTACCAAGATTTTATGGAAAAATAAAATGCTACTGAATGCACAGTAGTGCACAAATATGTCACTTGTAAGAATATGTGTGCAGCAAATTGTGCAAATGCACAAAATTAAAAAAAATTGTTAATGACAGGAACATGCAGGTTTAGGGGTTAAAAGATAAAATACATTTCAGTTCAGCTGCCACATGTGAAGTGCAGGCAGGCAAGTTACCATATTTCCAGAAACAGTGTGTTATTCTCAGTAAAGCTAAGACAGACTGGAAATGGCCAGCAAGGAAAAGCAGGTAACACATTTCAGAATAGTATTTATCCTTCTGAAAGCACATGTTGTATATGGCATACCAGAAATGACAGTCAAATTAATTCACAAAATAAAGGTTTTACAGTTACAGATCTGGCAAATGAATTTTTGTGTTGTTATTTTGTTTAACAGACATTGTTAACATTAAGACCTTTCAATTATGGTAGTAAAGTGCTGCAGTTCATAAATAATATCTTGATATAGACAGAGACAGAAAAGCATTCACAGATATTAAATTATTTTGCTAGCTTACAGAAAGTAAACTTTAAAGTAAATGCTAAATTTTAAAAGTGACAATACAGTGAAAAGTTCAGATCCCATGCAAGAAAAGAGTGCACCATAAATATTATGTGTCATTAAAGCCACAGGTTTAAATCTCATGTTGAAGAAACTTCACATACTTGAATAAAGGACAGAAAAGTAAAGTTCCAGAATCAGATCAGTTCAATTTTAGTAATAAATGTGTATACAGAAACAGTTCAAGTATATGTGCCGATTATTATGTGTTCGAAGAAGAGAATCTTCGATTACATAATATAGACCCCCCCTAGCCATATAACAGATCTTTCGATTTCTCAGTTTTTGTATTATCTTTTGTTTAGTCTCTTCCCACATATCCTTAGCTGCCACACAAGAATAATTTTTAATCCATATTCCTAAATACTTCATTTTATCATATCCCCATAAATATGAATATTGCTGAACCAATTCTTGTGTGGGTACATAGTTTACCTCTATTGCCTTTGTTTTACCTTCATTAATTTTGTACCCCCAAAAGATTTGAAACTGTCTCAAAATGTTCCACAGCACTCTAATGTCCTTTTCTGTTTTTTTTTCAGGTATAAAATAATATCATCTGCAAATAGAGCCAGCATTTCTTGATTACCATACCAATTATATCCTTGAATTTCTGAGTCCCTTATTTTCTTTGCCAATGGTTCTTAATATAATGTAGATAACAAAGGGAAAAAATGACACCCTACCTGGGTTCCTCTGCTCAAGTAGAAATCATCAGAGAGGACTCTATCCACTTTAATTTTCACATCTGATCCTTCATTTATCCTTCTAATCAACCTTATCATTTTAACAGGGAACAATTAAATGTATGTGTTTTTTTTTCACCTTAGCTCACATATAATGAAGAATTTTGCACTAGTTATATGTGTTGTAATTGAAGGTTTATGTACTATGCACTTTGTAAGAGAGGAATTGATAATACTTGTTTAATTGTTGATGTTCAGTTGTTATTAAATTGATTAATTAAGTGGTGGCATTTGTATAAAAAGATCCACTTGGTGAAAGATTTTCATTCCAAGAAGGCGAAGGGCTGAGGTACTAGATATTAAATAATTTAACAGCAGAGTGAACTACTTGGCTCCAGTGTGTGTTTTTGAATTTGTATTTGGTTTGTTGATCTAATAATGTTTGCAAATTCTTCCATTGCCCTGCTCATAAAGACACAGCTTACTCTGTCAAATGCTTTTTCTGCATTAAGACCCACCAACAACAGTGGTATTTTCTTATGCTCTGCTTCCCTCTGGATCATCAGTGTTCTGTTAATATTGTCAGATGTTTGCCTCCCCTCCACAAAACCACATTGATCTATATCTATCAATTTTGGCATCACTTCTGCCATTCTTTTAGCCATGATGGACATAAACACTTTATAATCATGGTTTAGTGTTGAAATTGATCTCTTTTTTCATGGTTTAGTGTTGAAATTGATCTCTGATCAATACTAGCAAAAAACTATGATCACTCATAAAATCATCCAAGGCCAACTTTGAGAGAAAAATCGCTAATGACGCAAAAGACAATCATAAAGCCTTCTTTAGCTATGTTAGAAACCTGGGTGGAAACTCCCAGATATGCTCAGAATTAGTCCAAAATGATAAAAAAATCACTGAACCCACAGACATTGCCAACATACTGGCAGACAGGATCAGTGCAAATTTCTCCCCTCCCTCCCCCCCAAAAGGAGAAATATCTATCCCACCAGAGTCTAGCCTCCCAAACATCACAGATGCCCAGGTGAGAGCTGCTCTCTAAAGCAAAAAACACAGCATCAATGGGACCGGACGGTATCCCTGGCTGTGTGCTACACGAACTCAATGAGGAACTAAACCCACACATAAGGCTGCTGTTTAATCTTAGCCTTACTACAGGATATGTACCCAAAGAATGGCGTACGGCAACTGTGGTCCCACTCCACAAAGGCAGTGCTTCTACGGACCCTGGAAATTACCGCCCCATAAGCTTGACGAGCCTTGTCTGCAAAGCTATGGAGAGGATCATAATGGAACTCATAAATAAAGACATTGGGGACCTACAGACACTGGATCCTACCCAATTTGGCTTTGTCAAGGGCAGATCCTGCCTCTTGAACTTGGTCGACTTTTTCGAAACAGTCACTAAGGCCATTGATGAGGGTAAGGCAGTTCACACAGCCTACCTTGACCTAGCAAAAGCGTTCGACACAATACCCCACTTGGGCATCATAGAAAAGCTCACCAGCTTAGATGTAAACCCATATGTCACAAGATGGGTTGCAAACTGGCTCAAGGACAGAACACACAGGGTTAGAGTTGCTGGTGCCATGTCAGACTCTAAGCCGGTCATGAGCGGTGTCCCACAGGGCTCAGTCCTGGGACCCCTCTTGTTCGGCATTTATTTTTCTGAAGTGCAGGCAAACATAGGGGGATTGTGGCTGACAAAATTTGCAGATGACTGCAAACTGGGCACCATAATTGACACTCCATCAGACACAGACATCCTCCAGAAAGGTCTCATACAAATGGATAATTGGTGCCAGAGCCATGGCCTTAAGCTAAATGCCAAAAAATGTATAGTCATACCCTTTGGGAAAAACAAGGTAACCCCTAATTACCACATAGGTGGTAATCCATTAAACACGGAAGAAGTTATCAGGGACCTGGGGACCCAAGTTGACAGTAACCTCTCTTTTGACACTCACATTGCCAAAGTGGTTAGGATGACCTTCTACATTGCCCACCTGATCATGAAGGGATTCACATCCAGATCAGGAGAGGTCATTGTACCCCTGTACTCTTCACTTATCAGACCAATGATTGAGTACAATGCCCCATTCGAATGTACCTTACCCGACACCTGCAGCAGTTGCAAAGACCCCAAAAGTTCCTCACCAAAAGGATAAAGGCTCAAACATATGTCATACGATGCCCGACTGAAGAAACTCCAGCTCTATTCAGTCACATACCGTCTGCTCAGAGGTGATCTGTGCCTGACATACAAGGCCATGTCCAACCCGAATTAATGGACATGCTCCACCTCAAAAATCCAAATCCACCAGAGCCACGAGAGCAAGAGACTTAAACCTCAACACAGATATAAATAGGACGTGCTGGAGGGACAGATTCATCACCCAGAGACTCCCTACACTATGGAACAGAATCCCAGTCCATGTGAGGCAGAGCCCCTCACTGACTCTGTTCAAGAGAAATCTTGACGAGTGGATGGGAGATCGTAGGTTTACCCCGGGAATCATCTCTGTATCACTGCTGGACAGAGGCACAGCAAACTAATGGGTATAGTATTCTCATCCTAAGGGGTGGTGAAAGCCACACACACTCTGGCTAGGCTTTTAAATGCCCTAGGGCAGATAGCCTAGTATGAACCTATGAACCTATGAACCTAAATGGGTCTGTATGAAGTTGGATCTGATGGATCTTTACCATCTTTAGGTATTACAGCTACCACCTCTTTCTTCCATGATGTTGGTACTTCTCCTCCTCTTAAAATACTGTTAAACAAAACCTTCCAGATCTTTATCATTTTTCCCTCCTAGCTTGCAAACTTCCACAGGAATACCCTCTATTTCTGGGGACTTTTCTGTAGATTGGCTATAAATCACAATTTTTATATCATCTCCTCCTATTCCTAACTGTTAATAATTGAATCGCATCTACCTTCAAACTTGGCATATTTAATTCTTCCATAAACATTTCCACTTGTCCCTTTTCTTGATTTCTACATTTCTCTGCTTTATATAGACTTTCACAGAATTTCAAAAATGCTTCTAATACATCTACAGAATCTCTTGTTCCCTTCCTCCTTATAGGCTCCCTAAGCTTGGTGACAGCCCTTTTTACCTTCTGTTGCCTGAGTCTTTATGCTAAAAGTTTTTGTGCTCTAGTATTATTATGAAAAAATGGTTGCTTAACAGGAATCTTTCTAAACTCATGCATATTATTGAGGTAATCCCTTATTTTCTGTTTAGCATTCTGCAGTTGATCCTCTTCTTGATCTGTGAGATTCCCCCATTTTGCAATACATTAACATGTGTCAGTCCCTCTAAATAATTATTGTTACTTCTTAAACATATCTCCCTTTCTTTTATTTTCTATTTTAAACTACAGTTTAATTTTTATACCGCTCCTTAGCTATATTTTCAGAAGAAATTTTTATCTTTTCTAATACCTCCTGAATAATTTCCACTACCCATTCCTTAAATTCCTTTCTTTTCAACAGATAGGTGGGAAAGCACCAGTGTCTCATTTTATTTCATTACCCGGTGATTTTATTTTAGTTATTATTGGTACATGATCTGAAATAGTTATTGTGTCCATATCAAAACCTTCAATTAAATGCATATGTTCCTTTGAAATGTAAATTTTGTCTGGCCTAACCCAGTTTTTGTGTCTTGGGGAATAATATGTAAATTTGCTGTAAAGTCCTTGTGCTGTATTCACATATTCTATGCCAAATATTTTCATAAATTTCTTCAAAAGTCTGTTTTCCTTTGTTATACTTTATCTTCTAGTCTCCTAGACACTTCTTTACTGCTGAAAATCAAATTCCATTCCCCACCTATAAGTAATATTCCTTGCTGAAACCTGATTATTTCTCCCAAAATTTTCTTAAGCTCCATTATAGCAAATTTAGGTGGAATATAAATACATGCCAGTGTAATCATCCTCCCTTGCCAGTTGCGCATTAGTACTACAAATCTAACATTATTATTTTTTATCCTCTTCTATCACTATTGGAGCTCTTCTTGCAGTTAATATAAGTACTCATCTTTTCCTTTGTCCCAGGTATTCCACTGAATAGCCATCCTGAAAACCTTTCTTTGTCAAATTCACATGTTCAGTTCTTTCCATGTGTGTCTCCTGTAGCATAGCTCTTTGATCTCTACATTCTTAATATAGTTGTATGGTGCAATGGTGCAGTGGTTAATGTTGCCTCACAGCAAGAAGTTTTCCAGTTTGATTCTCGATTGGGTAGCTTTCTGTGTGGAGTCTGCATGTCCTGCCTGCATTCGCTTTGTTTTTCTCTGGGTACTCCAATTTCCTCCCACATGCCAAAGACATGCATCTGGAATGTTTCTTCCCATGTGTCTGATGAAAATAAGCTCTATCCTAGTTGGAATTTCTTGGTCAACAAATGTTAAATAAAATAAATATAATTCACTGTTCTTTCGTTTTTGTATTTATCTGTGAGACCATTAATATTTAAAGACATTACAGAAAGCATCATTGTATCAAAAAGTTATTATTCCCACCTTTTATGTATAACAGCTTTTTTGTTAAGTGTCTAGTTCTTGCTTTTGTGTTACATGCATAAACTGTTTGGCAGGTCAAACTGTTATAGTTGTTTCTTGTCATATCCACTTGAGTATATGTCACATCTTACAAAACGTTTTGTTTTATCAAAAGCCTTCAAACAAACAAAAAACCTCCACATCCCAATACCCACCTAAAACCTATTAACTTAATATTAGCACAAAAAACAATGTGCATCCTCAAATATTAAAGTTTTACCCTCCTAGTAGGAACACATATCCCATACTGATAGCCACACATACAGACTTGAGTTTACCTAAAATAAAGGTTATCCCTGCTAAGACATATGGGGCAGCCTGTGCTTTTACTAAGTGCTGTCTGGTTTTGTCTGATCATTATAGCCCTCCCAGTTGTGAAAACACCTGAATGCTTTCAGAGAACACTATCTCTTAGCCAATTTCTCTTTATCAAATTGTAGACAGTTTCTTTTTATCAGATTGTCTCCATGGAGACTTGAGGACCAGATACAGAATTGCTACTAAGCATATATTTATTTGCTGGAAAAAAAAGCCTTATAATATTCAATATTTTTTTCATTTACTTGCTTTCTCTTAAAATGTGTTACTAGACAAAGCTAAGGGACTTAATCCAGACATACCCCCTGCAAGAATGACAAAAAGCACATTATTTATTTTCTTTTAACCACACTTTTTTACATTGCAGTGCCTGCATTTCTTAAAACTGAACAAGGAGAAAGAGAGAAGGGAGAAAGAAAACAGGATCACCTGTTTACAATAGTATCCCCATTACACTTAAAAACAACTGAGAAAACTTTACTTTTTTGCAGATAATATTATTTTGTACCTGACAAAACCAAAAATAAATTACAGTGCTGTGGAACCTTTTGAGACAGTTTCAGATCCTTTCTGGATACAAAATGAATGAAGATAAAACAAAGGCAATAGTGGTAAATTATGTACCCACACATGAACTGGTGTAGGAATACCCATATTTATGTGGACATGATAAAATTAAATATTTAGGAATATGGATTAAAAATTATTCTTGTGTGGCAGCTAAGGATATGTGGGAAGAGACTAAACAAAAGATAATACAAAAATGAGAAAATGGAAGCTTTGTTATATAGATATAGATAGTAGGATACAAGCATTTAAAATGTTTGTAGTCCCTTTAGTCTTATACACAGGTCAGGCATATTTTTATCAACCAGAGTAGAAGTTGTGGGTAGCAATTAATAAAGAGCTAAATGACTTTATCAGGGAGGGGAAGATGGCAAGCGGCAAGTGGGATAAGCTGATTCTTCCAGTAAAACAGGGCAGATTGGGACTACCCAATCTGAAGGGGTATTTCAGAGCTACACAGTTAAGACCCCTATGCATAGCATAAGCAGAAAAATATAATTCAAAGTGGAAAGGATGATGATGAAACATGGGGGAAGCTCATGAAACAAGAAGAGACTGGGATTTTGGATGCAGGCCTTTAAGGAGAATAACAATAATCATGCAGAACATTATATCCATAAAGTATCAGGAAGTATTCTAAGAAGTAAACCAACAAGGGAATGGAGAAAATAGATTCTGGTGACAGGAATGACTTCAATAAGTGATACAGACAATAGGCAAGAGGGGCCCAGAATTTATTGGAGAAAACTGGCAAAGGAACCTAGGTATTGGGAGCGGATAACTAGAGAGGGAAAAATGATAGAATGGGAAGATGCCAAGAATATATTTGGACTGCAGATTAGAGATTGCCTTCTGTCTCAAGGACTGATAGCAGAGCATAGGCAAAGAGAAAAAAATGGGAGGGTTCTAAATGAAAGACCAAAACTGGTTGAGTTTTTAATAGAACCTAGAATAGAGGCTGCCATTAAAAAAGGAATAGTAGAACATATAAAATATTGGACAATAACTATACGAATCAAAAAGAGGAGGTTAGAAAGGATTGGGAAGAGAGATTGGATAAACAATTCACAAATAAATGATGGGAGGATATTTGTATGTTTCCCTAATATGCAACAAAATCTAGAAGAGCTAGGATTTTTGCCTTGAAATGTTTACAAGGATATTTTCATATCCCAAATAGACTCCAGAGAATTTTTCGTCAAGTAGACAGTAAATGTTGAAGGTGTGAAGGGGAAGACAGAGGTAATTGGGAATATATTTTCTGGGAGTGTTGTGAGTTGGTAGACTATAAGGATTCCCTGTGGGATGCAGTGTCAGAGATGCTGCGTGGGCAGATTGGCATAACAGGGGAGAAGATTTTTCTGAGTATGATACAGAATCGGAATTGCCTAGACATGGTAAGGTCAGTAATGGTGGCTGTCAAAAAATCAATTACTAGAAAATGGAATTCAAAATCTAAACCAACTATACTGGAATCAGTGAATATAGTAACAGAGATAAAACAACTGGAATTGAGATCTTTAGAAAAGTGTAGGAGCAAACTACATAGGAAAAATGGGAACAATACATGCAGGGAAGGAATAAGGTTTAAAAGAAAGCAGGACTTAAATGTGATATGTAATGCTTGACTGAAAATTATTTGGTAGATTATAAGTGATGTATAATGTTTGCAACTGGGAGTGTGTTAGTATGGTTTGTAATATAAAATGCTTGCAACTAGGATTGGGTTGGTGTAGTTTGTTTTCATTTATATAAATGTATGATTGCCTATGTAGTAAGTGATGGTTTAATGAAGATGTTTCTTGTTTAAAAAGAAAAGCAGGAATTGAATAACCTATGTTATATTGCTTAGGTTATATGATATATAGCAAGATATGTGAAGTATAATTGTTTATGTTAATATAATTTGATTACTTTTCTATGAATGTAAATTTGCCGGTGTCACAAGTGATAATTCAATAAAGGTGTTTGAAAAAAATAGAAAACTTTACTTTGTAGCAGGCTAAGAAAATCATACACTATAAAAATAGTACTATTAAGAAAAAAATATTTTACTTACAGTTAACCTTCTCTCTCCTCTTCCTCTCCCCTATTTTCCAAACATTCATGACATGAAGTAGGGCATATACATTACAATTCCCCACAAGTCCAACAAAGTCCAAAAAACTGCAATATTTCCAGATTTTCTTGTTCTGTCATATTTCACAAATATAATTATTGCTTTGTAATCCCACATTTGTCAGTTACTAAGTTACTGGTTTTATTCTTGTTCATCTCCATCTCCCATATCCTGTGCCTGCTTCATTTCCAATGTACTCTTGAATCTTCTAGTCAACTCTTACACTCCCTTCCTTCTCTCCAGCATTTTCCATTGAAACAGTGGAAAAGGTTTCACTGGCACAGTCTCTCTGTGTTCTTTATTACCAGAACAAGAAGCAGAATCTCTTTTTGTTTCAGAGCTCACCTTTTGTTGGATTAACTTTTGAATTTCCTCCTTAGCATGTACTTCATCAAAAAAAATATTTTGTCCCTCCAGGGAAGAATATTTTGAAGATAGCTGGGTACAACTGTTTGAATCTCTTGCCTACTTCTCAACATTCCCTGAACAGTGGAATAAATTTACTCCTCTTCTGCCTGGTGTACAATGAGTAATCATTCTTCACAAACACTCTACTGTCTCCCAGTTTTAGTATTTTGTCCTTCTGCTACAGTTTTATCAGAATCAACTCCTTCTGCTGGTAGGATTGCATCTTTACTATTAACGGTCTAGGGTTGTTTTCCTCATAGTCAGATTTGGAGCATACACAAGATGTGACCTTTCAATTAACAACTCTTGCTGTGGAATACCAGTTCAGGTGCTTATTTGTGCTTTCATAAAATAAATAGTATGTTCCTTCTAGCTTCTCTGATACAGCTGAAAATCTCAGGTTTTCCCTACCTGCTCTGTCCTCTAATTCTATTATTTTTTGAAACATCTCTTCTTGAGCAGTCGCATAGTCATTTCAGCTAGCCTTTTCTTCCTTTCAACATCTGATTTTTGCAGTTTTATCACCTCATCTGAATATCTGTTTAAAGCTTCTTCCATTTTTTCCAGCCTTTTATTGTTTGAGTTCATATACTCCATCGGTGTTTCACTTATTTTAACCAGGACTGTGTGCAGTTGTTTTATGCTTTCCTCTAGGTTACTGGAAGTCATATCTGTAGCTTGCACTGCTTTTTGATGAACAGCTGCAGTACTTTTCCCAGTCAGTGTTTTTTCCTCACATTTTGTAGCTGATTTTCATTCATGTCCTCTGCATTTCTTTTTTCCTAGCATCCAGGCCATGCACCTATTAGCCAGCTACTGACATTTCCCCACAAATACAAACGTCCACTGGTCTTCTCTGCTGAGTTTCTGTTTTTACACTGGGGGAGCTAGAATTAAGCTGTTACTCAATGTGCAGCCATCTTGGAAGCCAAAGAAAGGAATGCTTGAGCTTTCACATGCTCTCCGGACATATGGTACTCTTGACAGGATACATCCCATTGGTTAGAATTATTGCAACAGTAATATAATGATGAGCATCTGTTCAGTCTGCTCAGAGATCGGTTGTTTGCATTATAAACATATATGTTGTATACATGTACCTTAATGATATTTATTTTTTACAGCCCAGGATGCCATACAGGAGAGCAGTCTTCTGTATCAGAGAAGAATGGAAAGACTTTCTAGGCATAGGGATGAATATGATTTCATTTCATTATGCAACTGCAATTGCCTTAAGATTTCATGTTACTGCATTAACTATTTGGCAGCAGCATGCATGTGTGTGTGATCCTGGACAGACAATACTGACAATGTTAAAATGTAGAGGGTGTTCATTTTGCTCATTTGGTGGTATTCTAAATATGAGGAATAGAGTTATTCACATTGTTTGTGCCTGACCTTTGCAGTTTGATTCCTGCATACCTGCTACTATTAGACAAAAAGTTAGGTATAGTATGGCAGATAGGCACAGGCTTACCATATTGTCCTTATGCTCTCTGGGCAGATCAGTTTTTCTTTCAATATGTTTCATAGCCATACCTACACACATCAAGACTGCTACCTGTGTCCTCCCTGTCCAGCAATGTGGCATTTAAATCATACATTCTTGAAGTTAGTCAGATTGTACAGAAATGTAAATATACTGATTTAGTTGTATGTTATAATTCATTAAATACATTTTATGTTATGCAATGTTTTTTACCCCTCTCCACTTCCCTCCTTTGGCTCTATCCTTTCTTTTGTAATTCTTTGCTGTTTGTTACTTTATTTCTTCCCATTTCCTTTTTTCATTTTGTATAGCAGCTGCCATGGCAGTGCCATTGGCATGGCCACGGTCTACAGTCCCTAAGCAGGCTCAGCTATCCCTTGCATGCTCCCCATCTGTATCCCAGCCTACCTTCTTTGTGGGTACAGCAGGAGACAGCCAGAAGGGCACCACTCCTGCCCTGGTGGTGCTTCACTGGCTGGGAGCACCATTGTTCCCCTGGAGGTACTGCCAGGGGTCAAGAGTTTGTCACATGAGGAAGCTGGTGAAGCTGGAGGGGGCTATGTAAACCAATGGTTGGAAGCTCACATCAGTTGCCTAAAAAGACTCCTGTTGTGGCTGGTAGAGTCATATTACTGCCTGTCCCTGCCATCATCATCTCAGGCAGAGCCAGTGGGGAGGGTAGTTAGAGTGCTGTTTGACCTCTCTCTGCGTGTTGCACAAACAGTGCAATGCACAAAGCTGTACCTGCCCTGGGTCTATATCAGAAGATCAAAGTTTCAAAACTTTGAATTTGATATGGTCGACACCATATGATCGAAGTCTTGAGACTTCAAATCTTTTAATGGAGATCTCTGTACAGCATAGAAAGGGAAGATTTCCCTTTTTTGTACTGTAGTATTATCTCGGAGTTGGTATATTTAAGTAGTGGGGGTACAGTGGGGCTTGCCCCCCTGCTTAGAACATTTAAATGGTTTGTTTTTATAGGTTGTTGTGTTTTATTACATTTTTGATGTTTCATGACTTCGATTATATGGTGTCGGCCATATCAGATTTGAAGTTTTGAAACTTTGATAATGTAATATAGACCTACCCACCCTAATCTCCATCCTGGTATTCCCCTTCCCATGTGCATCGATACCTGACACTGATTGTTGCTCAATCATCTCTATCACTGTCTTCCTTTTGTTTGTGTGTTTCTCAATCTACTTTCTTACCCCACCCTCAGTGTGTCAGCACCTCCATTGTTAGTCTTTGTCGATGTTATTCATTTGTAAGTTTGCTGTTGCTTCTGAAACACTGCGTCTTTCCATACATTCACCTTCCCTTTACATCTTTTCCCAGTTTCCTTCTTTAAAAAAATGGGCACCTGTCCCACAAAGAATTTGTTCCCTCCCTCTCTCTCCACTCTGATCCTTACATTTTCTGCTTTCCTTGTGTATTGTATTCACCTATTTCCACCCCTTTTATGGTCAAAGAACAGATTTAATTATTGCAGTGGCCTGTTTAAGGTAGTGTGCTTGTTTTCCTATCTTCTTGCTTCTTAGTGCATGTACACATGCTGAGGACCATGCATATTATATATTTGTCAATTTTCATTGTCTCACTCTAAGCTGCAAAATGGAATTCTCATCTTTCAACATAGTTTCTGTTCATAGCACAAGCAAGTTTACTAATTAGTAGCAAATTGAACTAATAATTTTCACATCCTTAACTTATGATGAACCTTGGGCCTCACTGTGGCATGAGCTGCACCTGTGGGAGGCATTCTGCATACGCACCAAGTTTGTTTCTGAAGGCCAGAGTTTGTCTGTAGCAAATCTTTGAATTTATGTTGTTCTCTGGAAATCTACAGCTGTTTCTGAAATCATAATCAGTTGAATGTCTAGATTTTGATTAGTATTTGTAAAAATTAATTATCCTGAAGAATTATTGAACACATTCCTCAAACCCCTTCTACTTAAGATAACAAACTTAGAGATTGCTAAAATTTGGAAAATTAAAAACATTTCTAATTTTGCAATGATCTTGGACTGAAATTACAATTTTTTGACAACACAATCTTTTCTGTGATTTCATCAGTTGGTTGAATTTAAGAAAGAGGGAGCTATACAAGTAAATCGTGGAGGTCTCCTGCAATTGTTCACTGACTGAAAAATACAGCTGATAATGTAGTTTAAAATCAAGATTCTGAACATAAAGATATTTTATGTGTATGGGAGATATACAAAAATACCTATAAAGGTATTTTCCTGTGCTGTTATGCCATAGTATACCAAAATACTGCCCCATTAAGAGTCTCAAATTGAACTTTGGGTTGTTAATTTAAGAATAGTTTGATGGTAATGGAGTAATCATAACTTTCAACTGTCCAGAATTTCGGAGTGTTCAGATTTTTGCATCATATTTTTGGTCTTTTCCACATTAAATTTGTGGTTTTCTGGCAAATCAACGAGGAAAAGCTTAGTAAATAATGATATACATTTGAGTTTCAGACTTCATATCCTTCAGAAAAATGCATCCTAACACAAATAATGTTATTCTAGCAACTTTCTAAGTTTATAAGAATATTATTTAAAATCTCTCCATATTTTTGGGTCCTTGTTTCCCCATTATTTTATACTTTGTCCAGACTTTTACACTAAGATATTGAGAGGTATTGGAGTAATGAATATGGTTGTTTGTAAGAATTATGTCTACCCTGTATGTGTATTTTGTTATCACTATTTGGTATGACAGTAATATTTTATATAATATGCACATTTAACCACAGAGCAACCTCATCTCTGCAAACTAAACCTGGGTTTTATTACAATTTGTCTTCTGGAGACTAAATCTGTGATGATTCTGCAGCTAGAATAATATATTCTCTTGATATTGAGGCATTGATGATATAACCACATACAAATTTATTATTTTTTTTAAAATTCTAGGTCTGTGTCTCAGAAATTCAGTGTAGCTCATCAAAGTATCTGGTATGACAAGGAAACACACCTTCCACTAGTTTGTTTTCAGTCCTCTGTATTATATGTTTGCACAAAGCATGTCTGTTTCTAAACCAAGGTAATGCACTGAGTGCCTAGAAGGAATTATATATGAAATGAGAGACTGAACCAAAGTTAAGAAATAACAGCTAGAACGTAACTAGATGGTGCAGGTTGTTTAATGGTTTCTGAACTATGTTTTGTAGATGGTAACCAATTATTTGTTTAATGATTCATTCATTGCTTAAATGGCTTTTTTTCCGCAGTGGTGATTATTTTTCTTGGCAGCACTAGTCACCACCTCAAAACAAAATCGTATGATTTATTTCTTTATTGGTAAATTTGGTGCAAGTACCTGGTTTCAGGGGTAACCAAGGAACACCACCTGCATAAATGACTTTCTCACAATCAGTAGCAGGCAAATACCATTTTTGCATAACTCCTTTTATTAATCAAACATAAATTTATTACAGTTATGGCAATCCTCATATATGGTGCCTTTTCTCTTCTAATTTTCTATTCAATCTCTTTATCTTCATCTATATTTACATAACGGAGTGATTCAGAATGGCTGGTTACAATTTTATATCATCCAACTTAATTTTCCTACCCTATAGCCATCATCACTCTAGTTGTAACTATAACATTTCAGTGCTATTACAGCAGTCATGAGTTTGTTCTGTTTTAATTTTTTTCCTAACAGCATCCCCCTTTCTCTTCCTCAAATTTGTAAGCATTTACAAAATACTTTTCTATATATCAGTTTGCTGTATATCCCTAACTAAATAAGAAAAACTAAAAAAGACAAACATTTATGTAACAGTATTTAATGAAAAACAGAAATGGTATTTTATAACTCCTTAGACTGAGTTGAAGCACTTCTAACATACTCAGTACGTTTGATGAGAAAGTCAGTAGACTCTTTCCTTTCTTCTTTGTTGCATGTTCTTCTTACTTTTGTGCTCCAGGAAATATCCTCCCTGTCTTATGCTGTATATACAAATATTTATGGAGACACCACCAAGCAAAATTTTTAAATTTCCTAGACCTTAATGCTTTACCAGGTATAAGCATACCTTCCTTCAACTCCTTTGATCTATTTACATTCCTATTATTTTCTCCCAGCCTTTACTACTTACCTCTATATAACTTTGCTATTGGTTTTCCTGGTACCTGATTTCCAGTATTTAAAAGTCTATGTGTATTTTATTGGTTGAGACCATTCTTCCGCCTTCTGCTTCATCCAGTTTGTTTTTTTTTTCAGGCTCACTAACAACATTTTAAATTATTTTTGGACTTTATCTGGGAGGGGAAGATGGCAAGAGTGAAGTGGGATAAGCTGATTCTTCCAGTAGAATAGGGCAGATTGGGATTACCCGGTTTGAAGGGGGTATTTCAGAGCGAAACAGTTAAGGCTCCTATACATAGTACAAACAGAAAACTATAATTCAAAGTGGAAAGTGATGCTGTTGAGATGGCAGGAAGCTCAAGAAACAAGGAGAGACTGGGATTTTGGATCCTTTAAGGAGAATAACAATAATCATAAAGAATATTATATCCATAAAGTAGCAGAAAATATTCTAAGAACTAAGCCAACACAGGAATGGAGAAAGGAGATTCTGCTTATAGGGATGACTGCAATTAGGGATAATGACAATAGGGAGGAGGAGGCTGGAATCTATTGGAGAAAACTAACAAAGGAACCAAGGTATTGGGAGCAAATAGTTAGAGAGGGAAAGGTAATAGAATGAGATGAAGCCAAGAATTTATTTGGACTGTAAGTTAGAGATTGCCTTCACTATCAAGGATTGATATCAGAGTATAGTCAAAGAGAAAGAAATAGAGGGTCCTAAATGAAAGAACACCACTGGTAGAGTTTTTAGTAGAATCTAGAACAAAAGGTTCCATTAAAATGGAATAATTAGTAGAGCATATAACATATTGTATGATAACTATAAAAATCAATCAGAAGAGGTCAGAAAGGATTGGGAAGGGAGATTGGATAAGCAATTCACAAAGAAACAATGTAAGGATATATGTATGTTTCCCAAATATGCAACAAAATCTCGAAGATTTAGGATTTTTGCTTGGAAATGTTTACGTAGATATTTTCATACCCGAAGTAGACTCCGGAGAATTTTTCCTGAAGTAGGCAGCAAATGTTGGAGGTGTGATGAAGAAAGAGGTACTTGGGAACATATTTACTGGGAGTGCAGTGGATTGGCAGACTTTAAGGACTCCCTGCAGGATGCACTGTTAGAGATGCTACGCAAGGAATTGGTGTGATGGGGAAGATGATTTTTCTGAGCTATGATACAGAATCAGAATTGGCTAGACATGGTAAGGAATTGATGTGTCTAATTATGGTGGCTGCCAAAAAAACAATTACTAGAAAATGGAAATCAAAATCTAAACCAACTGTATTAGAAGTAGTGGATATAGTAACAGAAATAAAACAACTGGAATTGAAATCTTTAGAAAAAGGTAGGACCAAACTACATAGGAAAAAAATGGGAACTGCTGGAACAATACATACAGGGGAGGAATGAGGTTTAAAAAAGGCAGTATGTAATTTTTGACTGAAAATTATTTTGTTATTATAAGTGATGTATAATGTTTGCAACTGGGAGCGTGTCAGTATGGTTTGTGATATAAAATGCTTGCAACTAGGATTGTGTCAGTGTGGTTTGTTTTCATATGATTGTTTATTTTGTAAGTGATGGTTTAATAAAGATGTTTCTTGTTTAAAAATGGAGTCATGTATTGAAATATTTATGTAAAATTGCTTAGGTGATATGATATATAGCAATATATGTGAAGTATAATGTTTCTTAATTATTTTTGTAAATACAGTTTGATTACTTTTGTATAAATGTAAATTTGCCTATGTCACAAGTGATAATTCAATAAAGATGTTTAAGAAAAAAACATTTTAAATTATTTTTATAGACTTAGTTCAGATCATACATTTGTTGACATTCTTTCCATCCTAAAGCTTTCTTTCCATTTGTCATTTGCTCCCATTATTTTTAACTTTTTTTTCCTTTCTCCGGATTTCCCCAGCTATATGTGTCTTAAAATCTGTCTGACTTTTCACTATTGGGATGATATCCTGTATCCACCCTACTATTTTTTGTATTTCCTGGGTAATTCACATCAATATTGGATCTGTTAGTTTTTTTCAGGTACCCCCAGAATACCAAAAATATGTTTTTTACCTGTCCATTTATTTTTTTTTTCATGTGTGTCCTGCTTCATGAAATGTTATATCTTAACATTGTGCTAAATGCATCTGCAAATACTAAATATCTGGGGTTCCCATGCCCCCTACTCTCTTCAAATACTATTTTCTTCCACACCACCCAAAACATATCTTTCATCTAGTTCCTAATCATATATACTTGTTTAGAAGCTGATGACATTTTCAGAGTATGACATGGATATGGTATGTGTGGAATTACATACCAGTGCAGCAATTGGATTTGTTGATTCAGTTCTAAATTCAGGAATTTGAATTACTTTACTTTTTCTTTAATTTTATTTAATATTTCCTTCAGTGAATTGGTTATTGAGTCCTACAGTGTCTCCCCTAACCAGATTCCTAGGTATTTCACTCTAGATGTCCACATATTTGAGTATCTATCTCAAAATATATCCAGTTCAAGCAGATTTGGTTTTTAATCTGTAACATATTTCATATTTCCTATATTAATCTTATAACCAGCTATGCTAACAAATTGTTTCAACAATGTCAGTAAGTTTGCTATTCTTTTGGGAGGTTTCCAAGTGTTAAAATTATAGCATTTACATGTAGAGCTATTTTCAATTTTTTTTCTTGTCATTTGTATTGTTTCAGATATGGCAGTCTTATTTCTGCAGCTAGTGGTTCAGAAATGTGGTAAATAAAAAAGGTGATAGGGACAACCCTTTCTTGCCCCAGTTGTAAATGTAACATGATTTGACATATCAGCAATTACTTTTATCTTATCTGTAGAGCCTTGATATATACTTTCTAACACTAAATAGAAAATCCCATTCCACTCTGTCAAATGCTTTTTTTCTACAGTGAGGCTGATTATTGTTATGTTTCCCCTGTACTGTGTGCATTATGTATTACTAGTGAGACATGCAAAATATTATCAGAGGTTTTCTTTCCTTCAGTAAAGCCACCTCAATCTAAATGTATCATGTTTTGCAGTACCCTAGCCAGGTTGTTTGCTAAGATTGTCATAAATATTTTGTAGCTGTGATTTAGTACTGTTATAGGCCAATAAGATCCTGGACGATTAAGGTATTGTCCCTCTTTAGGGATTATCACAATTATTCATTTTCTCCAATAATTTGGCAACCTTTTTGCTTCAAGATCTTGTTCAATAGCTTCTTCCATTTTTCTGTTTAACTTCATCCCTCCAGTTTCCAAACTTCTACTGGGATTCTGTCTGAGCCTAGTGACACAGCACAATGTTGTTTACTTATCACCTGGATTTTTTTGTGTGTGTGTGTGTGTGTGTGTATATGTGTGTGTGTGTGTGTGTGTGTGTGTGTGTGTGTGTGTGTGTGTGTCATACCTCTCAACTACTCAGTGCATGAAATCTGGACAGACTCTGACATGATGGGCGGACAAAGGACCAAAAATAGGGACAGATTTTTAATACTGATCTTATAAACTTAAGAGAGTTGCTAGAATAGCAGGATTTGTGTTAGCATACCTTTTCTGAAGGGTATGAAGTCTGAAATACAAATATTTATATATCATTATTTAGTGACTTCACTCTTCAGATCATCCCAGTAATTTGTTGGAAAACTATAAATTTTATGAGGAAGAGGCAATAAATATGAAGCAAAAATCTGGACATTCTGTGGAAATCTGGACAGTTGAGAGCTGTGTGTGTGTGTGTGTGTGTGTGTGCGTATGCGCGTGTGCGCGTGTGCGTGTGTGTGTGTGAGTGTGTATGTGTAATACTTGTCATCAGATTTTATTTTGAAATTCAGATAGTTTTGGCAAATGTAAAGTTGCTAAGTAAGTTTGTATCAGTATATGTGTTTTCTCTGTTTGCAATTCCATTTTATATAAGTCTATAACATTCTTTAAAAACCATCAGTATTTCTCACCTATTTGTTGTGTTTTACCAGTGGAAGTATTCATCAAAAATATATATTTAATTTGTTTTCCTGTTGTCTTAAACTTCTGGCTAGCTCCCTCATTGCTCTAGATAAATTTGAATAATATAAATCTTTCAACACTACTAAATGCATTCTTATTCTTCCACATTCTCTTTCCTGTAGGCCCAGTCATATTTTTTTCTCACTTCCTTCTCCCTTTATCTTACTCTCCCTTTCCTCTGCAGCTTTTTTTCATTTTCTGCAATAAGATATTTCTCTGATTTAAGAATTCTCTTGCCTGTCTGACAGTACACTCTCTGACCACTTCTTCTATTCTTTCTTTAAGGATATTCCAACCCTTTAGTGTAACTTCTTCCATTAAATCCATTTCTTGTTTGACCAACTATTGTACCCAATGCTTACATTTATCTCATTTCAGTTGAGTTGTAGGGAATCTCCAATGTGCCTCTGATACATAATTGTACCCTGGCTGCAACCTATCTCTGAAATATCTATGACTAGAATTACTGGTCTATCATATGTCTCATCTATTTTATCTGTACATTCCTTTTTTAGTATTGCCTTTGTAGACCATCATGAATATTTAGGGGAATAATATATAAACCTCCCCACCTGCACCCTTTCACACTATGTTGTATATATCCTAACAGTTACCTCTTCAATTTTGTTAAGTCTGATTTTCTTCCTTCCTCTGTCTACTCCCTCTTGGTTAAAATTTGTATCAGAAACTCCAATAATCATTAACAAGTCATCCTGCAAATGTATGATTTCTAAACTAATCCCCTTATTATCTGAAGTCTCACTTTAAATGGCAAATATGGAGACATCACTGTAAACTTATATCCAAAGAGCATTCCTTTCACTCTTTCATATCAACCCTCTCGGTCTTCTATTACTCCCAGCAATTGGAATGGCAAAATCTTATGTTTCATTACAATCACTCTTTCTAGATCCCACATAACTAGAACTGACTAGTATGTTATACCCTTTCCGTACCAGTTTCTAATGCTTGTTGGCATCCAGACATATATTTTGTTGCATTATAAGTGCTGAATTTTCTATTTTTATCTTATTCAAAATTCTATTTCTTCACTGGGTTAGTCAACCTATTTGCATTCCAGCTTATTTTCTTAATATTCTGTGTGCAATTAATGATTTTCAGTTTTCCTGTCATACCATATCCTTTTAGTTCTGCATTAGTTCCCCACTTCTAACTCTTATCTTAAACCAACCAAACTATCTCTTACCTCAAACCAGTGGTTCCCAAACTTTTTGATTCTCGGCTCCCTTGCTGAATCCAGGTTTTCCCAAGGAGCCCCCCCCACCCCCACCGCGGCGCGCATAAAGTGCATACAGACAGTTGAGTTTCATATTTCATACCCTTCAGAAAATTCATGCTAATGCAAAACCTGTATTTCTAAGTTTGTGAGAGCAGTACTTGTGTTCCTATTTTGTGTCTTTGTACCCCCACTATTTTTGGCTTTGTCCAGATTTCTTGATCTAAGAGGGTGAGAGGTATTTGTCCAGTGGTATGGTCCAGACTCACACAGACCTCATTGCCAGGGATCACTCTCACTCTTCACTCTCTCCCCCGGTGACACACACACACACACACACACACACACACACACACACGCACACACACACACACACACACACACACACACACACACACACACACACACACACAGACACACACACACACAGAGTCTCTTTTGCATTCATGCACGCATTCACTCACAGACATCGCTCTCACTCTTTTCCGAGCTCTCACACAATCATAGTCACTCCCTCATTCATACCTGCATTCACTCACACATCACTCTTACTCTCCCAATCACACATACACAGTCACTTCCTCATTCATACCTGCATTCACTCACACATTGCTCTCTCTCTCTCTCTCTCTCCTGATCAAACACACACACACAGTCACTTCCTCATTCATACCTGCATTCACTTACACATCGCTCTCACTCTCTCTCGGTCAAACACACACAGTCACTTCCTCATTCATATCTGCATTCACTCACACATTGCTCTCACTGTCTGTCACACCCACACGTCACACACCCACTTATACATTCATTCATACATCACTCTCACTCTCCCGATCTCACTCCCACATGCCACACACCCACTTACACATTCATTCATACATCCCTCTCACTCTTCCGATCACACACAGAGTCACTTCCTCATTCATACCTACATTCATTCACACATTGCTCTCACTCTCCCGATCTCACACACACACACACACACACACACACACACACACACACACACACACACACACACACACACAGCCACATCTTCATTCATTCCTGCATTCATTCACACATCGATCTCACTCTCCCAATCTCTCTCACACACACAGACTCTTTTGCTTTCATGCACGCATTCACTCACACACACAGACACACACACACACACACACACACACACACACACACACACACACACACACACACACACACACACACACACACACACACTCATATAGGCATTCACTTACCTGACAGTCTGGTTCCAAGTGCTCCAAGGCCCAGTACTGGTCCGTGGCCCGGTGGTTGAGGACCGCTGTTATACTTGATGCCAGCTCTGCCAAAAAGCTACAGTGTTGGTCTAGACTTAGTTTGCTGTGAACTAAGAAGCTTAGCTGCAAAATAAACTGTGAACTGTTCACAGTTTATTTTGCAGCTAAGTGTATTGGTTCGTGGCTTCCCTGTGAGGAAGCCGTGGCTCCCCAGGGTGTCACAGTGCACACTTTGGGAATCCCTGCCTTAAACCAATATTCCTATTTTACATGTGTCCTGCTTTCCTGGTGCTTTCGGTTTATTTGTTCAGTGGCATCATTGCATCCTAAGTCCAGCCACTCTTTTCTTTTTATTTTTAAGCCTTTTTACCATACATTTCACCGTGTTATTCACCAATATCTTTTGTTTGACTGTCACACCTCTAATATTTCTCATTTTATTAATAAAACAAACTTCATTTACTCATAATATAAAACCTAACTAAAGCTATATGTATACTTTTTGCACTTAATTCCAAAGAGGAGGCATTTGACCCTTGTTGGGTGAGAATTTAGTGTCTCGTTTCTTCCCACAGAATTGATCAGTGCAACTCTATTGTTGCTCAGAGACACAGTGGCTATTAGCTCTCTTAGCCAGTGCTATCTTATAGGGTCCCTTCTTCTTCTTTCATAACTATTGCCACTGGTGCCATTCAGAGTAGTCCTATAACTGGTCATCTAAGTCTGCTGTTTTATGTATGTGTGCGTATGTGTGTGTGTGTGTGTGTGTGTGTGTGTGTGTGTGTGTGTGTGTGTGTGTGTGTGTGTGTGTAAAAAAATTATCAATAATTTTTATTTTGTACACACATGCAATAATGTTAGGCAGATATGTAACTTTTCTGGATAGAATTAAAATTCAGTTAACTAGTAATTATCTTTCAAAAATAAGGCATAAAATATTGCCTAATATTTAGATCCTTAGAGCTTCTAGGGGAGCTGGTGGTCCCCACACTCCAGACTGTATAAATGGATTTTGACATGGACTTAGTGGTGGCCTTTGCCCTTAACTGTAGCCATTTTAAAACTCCTGTTCAGAGGTGCATACAGAAAGTTGTAGTTTGTCAGGGGGCTGGGGATGATGTGGTCATTACTTTACTTTTCCTCATAATCTAACCTCAGAGGTGTGCAAAGGTGGTTACTATAGCTTGTGTAGGGGCAGTGTACTCTCTAGGAGTATCAAGCTGGAATACATTGCCATAATTTTTTTTCACTTTTTCTCAGAATCACACAACATGAGACTCATATAGAGGTGGATGGCTTTTGGTGATAGGGATGAGGTGTAAGGAGGCATGCCATTTATATGTATACCAGCAGTCACTTTAAATACATTGCTGTGGACATCTGAATCTCTGTTCACATCCCACTCTAACACCAAAGGGCTCCACAGCCACTGTCTTTTTTTCTTGGGGGGGGGGGGGCTAGGCAGGCAGACAGACAGTATTCCCAGATGGTATTTATGTATCCTCTCAAACATTTGTCTTATTAGTTTATTATGAGCCACTGTTTTATTAGATTTGAACATTAATCTTTGGACAACATAAGTCTTCTTTGAAAGAAAACATTTTTTTTGTACAGACCACCACTGGATCAAAATGTTGGGAATTGCTCTAAAATGTAGCTCAGAATATCTGTAATCCTATGGTTTTGAGTTATTTCCTACAACGATATTACCATGCTTCCTTGGCTGGGTAAAGTGTGTTGAAAGGATGGAGGGAAAATAAAGCTGAACTGCAACACTGAATTTCTTTCCTTAATCATAATTGTTGTTGAAGTCATCATTGTACTATAGAAAGTCACTCCTTGAAAAAGCTGAAGAGTAAAGCAAAATGTAAGAAAAAAAAAAAAAATAATGTGTATGGTGTGTGTGTGTTGGGAGGGACAGGACAGGGTTGGAACACTGGTGGATGTAGGTGGGGGTGTGAAACAGTAGGCAGTAGGGGACGCCATGGAGTCTTTTGATTAGGGTACCATTTCACCTAAGGTAGCCCTGTACAATGGGCTGTTATAATGTATCATTATTATAACTAAATGCCAGTTACTTGCAATGTCCCTTTGTGAGATGAGCCAACAAAGTGTGGAACACAGTCCCATGATAAAGTAAGAGTACTGTAGCCACAGTTCAGGCTGTGCTTACTACTTATAAAACTCTGCATCGTGAACTAAATGGTTGCCTAAGTGCGGTTATAATGCTAACACTGCCCCTTTATACAGTGTTACTTCTTAAACTGATTATGTATCCAGCTGAATGGCTTTGTACATTTCTTGGGAAGTGTCCTATAGCTGGATAAAATATTGCCCCTCCAAAAATAATCTGCACACCGTGACTTGCATGAACTAAACATGACTGCAGCCGTTGATGGATACATACATCTGATGCAAGCTTTGGCTGCCACAGTTTTAGGGGAAATTTCTGTACTACTGCAAGGTGAAATGTCCAGCTGTAGTGTGTGGTGCAATGTCTAGCCTGCTAGTTATTGTGTAAGATGCTGGAAGAGGTCTATTTGTAAACCATATGTGTATCCTAGTGAGGTGAGGCCTGTGCTTTCAGTCTGTTATGTTTGTCCTTCTCAGAGCTCATTTAATACTGAATGTGAAATCATAATATTGTTCAGAATGCTGCCTCTAGATGGAGTATTTTTCTAACAAAAAAGATTAATTTCTTTTTGGCAAGACAACTATGTGAAAGAGCTCATTCCAGTAACTTCAGTCGACATCTATCAATATCTTTAACAATCAGAATGATGGTTTAATACTTTCACTGATTCCATCTCTTAAGCTTTCTCTTTACTTTTAATTCTTGTTAGGAACAGTTACAGTTCTAAAGTTAAAAAATATTTTCTCAGAACTCTATTTTTAAATTCTGACCACAAAAGCATAACTGATCCCTATAATATAATTATTTCAACTGTTTCATTATTTTGGTATAATAAGACCACAATCCATAAGTTCTACAAATTTAAAACTAATATCTTGCTATTCTAGGTTTTTACTGTATGGCCGTTGTAGTATATGTTTACAGTATCTTAATTGTCTGAATTGTAGTTAGACTTGTTTTTGAGTTATAATACATTTTGCACAAGGGCAGTCAAAAAGAGGATTAAAAGATGGTGTTCACTTTCCATAGGCAGATTTACAGGGGTTGCTAGGGGAGAAACAGCTCCCCCATCAGTACTTGTGTTAAGAAGTAATCAGCCAACAGATCACAAAATAGTTTTGTATCAGGGCTGTCCATACTGCAGGTTCAGTTGTAAAGTGCACTTGCAGCAAAGCTCTTTTGTCACTGTTGACCTTTTTTATTGTGAAAGCAGTCCATTTGGAGATACGAAATGTTGCCTTAAGGTAATTAGCAGATAACTGAAGATTTCATACTTTGTGTCTCAGCAGAAGAAATTCTGAAAAGTAGTCTGAATCTTCCATTTGTAGCAGTAAAACATAACAATATCCCAAAGTTATTTTTGTTTCATCTTGTAAAATACATAATAATTTGTTGTGACTCCCAGATAATACTATCTTCTTCTTCTTCTTTCGGCTTTTCCCGGTTAGGGGTCGCCACAGTTGATCACCTGTCCGCTCATGATTGACAGTGGAGTTTTACGGTGTCGAGTTGCCAGCCTGGCACCCAACCTTCCACAGAAGGCACACACACACATGCACTCACACCTAGGGCCAATTTAGAGTGTCCAGTTCACCTACAGCATGTCAGATAATACATACAAAATAACTTGATCCAAAAGGAAATAAAAGATACAGATTAAATAAATAAATAAATAGTATGTTAAGGCTGTTACTTTCACGTCCACCTAATGAGGTAAAGTTTATTGGTATATACATATCTACCTAATATACAGTATGTAATATTAATGAAATCATATTTTATTGGTTGGCTGTGTTAATCCTCAATTATTGTTGTAAGCAGTCTTTTTAGTTTCTTTTTTAACATGAAGACAGGAAGACATCTCTGAAGGCAATAAATGCAGATTTATATATAAAAATGATGGGCCATGTAACAACACGTGTGTCTCTGACTCATTTCTGTCTCTTCCAATGTAGTAAGCTGTAGTAAACAGACTTGCATGAACTCCATCCTCAAAACTGTGAAACATTAAATCATAGAACACCTATAAGTATCTAACCTTATGCCAGCAGCTTAGACTTGTGCATAACTTGGTTAGAAATTTGCTAGCAGTTTAAAAATTGTTATAGCTATAGGGGGCAACATTTGAAAATGATTAATACATTTGCAGGGATAACACAAAGGTGTAGCTATTCTTACAAACTAGTGCATATCCCCTGATTTAGTTCCTCAACTTTAAGTCGAGGACCAGAAGAAGCTCCAGTTTCTCTCCCCTCATTTTTATTAATTTATTTATTTATATTTGTTTACTGGGGTAGTGCAGTGATCTCAATGGGCCCATTGCAGGCACAGCCCTGGTGAATAGGATCACATAAGAAATGAGCAAAACATATTTATAGATACAAGGTTACACTAAAAATAAATCTGTATATATATATATATATATATATATATATATATATATAAACATATTTACAGATGCAATACTAAGCTACAACATTCAGTTCAAGAAATGGTTTACAATGTCAAAATATACAGTAGATGGGAAAATTGAATTACGCTTAACAGAGCTTTATGGATAAAATGTAGCCATAATGACTGAGACGGCTTATGCTATAGGACTAGCAGCATATTTTAAATGTTAGCAAATTGCTGCATTTCTCAGTGCTGGTATGTAGAAATTATATTTTATTGGTGGGTTGTGTTAATCCACCCTTCACCTCACCCTAACTATGTCTTTATTTTTCAGTTGTGAGGTGTACTGGAGCAGCAGTATGAGACTGTGACTTTAAATTTAAATTTCTGGCTTAATTCCTTTTTCTACCACTCAGTCTTTAAAGAACAGTATTGTATTATAATCAATTGGTCGTCTGAAAATTACGAGTGTGCAGAAGCTAAAAATTGTCAGATTATTTTTCAGTAGGAAAATGAGGGCAAAAGTAGCAAACAAGTACTTGGGTATAAGGTATATTGTGGTAGAAACAACAGATAACCAGAGAATCACTTTTGGTGTATATTAGCAGTAGAGGAAACATGCATCTTATGTTTATATAAATAAAAGCAATAAATATGAACTGCCAGTACTGAATGGCAGTACATTATCTTGCTGGGGTTTGTCAGAGAGGAAGTAGGAGAGAGAGAATCCCTGTTACTAGTGTACTGTTGACTGGAAGAAAGAGTTTTTTTTTGGCTCTTAGGAGAGGACATGCAGACAAATCATAGCAATCAGTGCATGATATATAGTTGGTGGTCCTTCTGTGCAGTTAATTAGAAGTGCACAATTGTTTTGAATAATCAGGGACCAAAGCACAATATACAGCTTTATTTTCAGATCACATTTTAGTGAAATTTACCAATGATGGGATCACTTTATTTAGCACAGTATTGTGCGGCTGCAGTTAGATACTTTAAGCCTATACTTTCAGTTCAGGCACATGAATATGTCTAAATATAACTATTTTGCAAGCCAGATTTTGAGATTTATCACGAGGTGAAGTTCTCCATAGGATGAATCAGTCTGCATTTAGCTGCACGTGACTTACAGGTTTGCAGAGTCACACTGGGAGCTTCAAAACTTAGGAAATCTGGAGTAAAGCACCGTCCATGTACTAAATGTCTAGGTTTTGATACCAGCTTGGAAAGAAACAAGGAAAAAGAAGCTGCTACAGTTTACAGTAAAGCAGCATTTGCCCAGTGTTTTCCGAAGAATGGGAATGGTAATTAACATTACAACAACAGAGACAGTGCATGCGATGGCACTAGCTACATTCTGCTTTGCTGGCCTGCTATTCATACATTTTCCTATTACTTTTAGTTTCCCCATCTGTGCGAGTGCAGGGTCTGCCACTGCTTTCATATCTCTTTCACCAAAATGCTTATATGAATCTCCTTTCTCACATATAAATGCCACAGTGACTCCATCAAGATCTAGACAAATTGTGAAACTACTGAAATGGGTGAAAATGCTGCTTGAGTCACAGAAAATACAATACAATACAATACACATATTGATGACTTTTTGAAAGCCGTGGTGGTACAGCGGAAGCGTTGCTGCCTTCCAGCAAAAGGTTCTCCTGTTTGATTCTCGGCTGGAGTGCCTTCTGTGTGGAGTCTGCATGTCCTCCCCACAGTCGAGTGGCCTCCGAAAGACATGTGTGAATGGGCATGCCTTTGCTGAAGGCTGGGTGTCGGGCAACTTGGCACCATAAAAATCTACTGCCAATCATTAGTGGACCGGAGTTCCACTGTGGTGACCCCTAACTGGGAAAAGACAAACAAAACACATATCGATGACTTTTGTGGTTATATTCCTAAGGAAATGCAAGTATACTGCTGTACTTCCTGTTGCAGTTGTTAATGAACTGTCAGATGCCAAACCAATGTGTCCTTTGACAAGGATATTGGTAAAACACTGTGGATTGTTCATTCTTATGTTTTTTTTCTCTGTATTACAATGGCAGAGTCAGCATTTTATACTGTCTGATTATATAGAACAGCATGCAGTGGTATAAACTGATTGTTATTTTGCTCTCTCACCTTGTCCATTACCCTCCCATCACATAGTACAGCATTGCTCATGGCTCCTACTCCACATAATATGGCATTGCTCATGGCTCTTACCCCAGTCCTGATGTATTGCATCCATTCTTTCTCATGCAAAGCCTGTGTTTTGTTCATCCATAACAGGTAAAATTATCTTAACAGTGATCTCCTTGCACATATGCCTCTAAATTCCTTCTCCGTCTTCTCTACTGACATTGAATCTAATTCTGATGTACTCCATTCAGTTGTCTTCACTTTATGCACCTCTGCAACCATCTTCTCTGCTGACATTGAATCTAATTCTGATGTACTCCATTCAGTTGTCTTCACTTTATGGACCTCTGCGAAGTGCCTACATATTGTGTAGTTGAATATTTTTAGCCTTAAAAGTAAACAAGCTGAACCTGACAGGTAATTGTAGAGACATAAACTTAACATACTTACTGTGAATGAATGCTTGTTGAGACCACAATATTTTTTTACAGTATTTCTCTTTGTGTCTTTCTCTCTTTTGTTCCTACATGTACCTAAGATGTACATCTACTTAATAAAGTAGACTGCAATACAAGATGAGAAGTCACTGGTCCAGTTGGTAAGATGTGAAAATACAGATGAGGATGATTGGGTCACCAATATTAAGCTCTTTATTACGTGTATAAGACATGGACGCCAAGAAATTCACCTCAAGAAAGAAGCTTATAAAGTGAATTTTGGCATCCATGTTGGGAACACATAATACAGGGTTATGATTAGAGACCCAATCATAATTCTTTCTAGTCTGTGAAGTGTTATCTACTCCATGTACTACTAGTTAGAGTAAAAAAGAAGGAAAAAAGTGGGAGGTGTTTTGCTGGCTTTCAC
>NC_056741.1:1124027888-1124100388 GCF_019279795.1 Protopterus annectens | reverse complement strand
ATGGAAAAAGAAGGGATTACTGACAAAGTCTGTGTGAGTAGTGTGCTTCCAATAAGCGCAATATTTTCAGCTAATGCAAGGTTTCCTCAAATAGCTTTGGTTAGGTAAATTAGCTGTATGCTTTCTGCTGTTCATTCCCCTCTCCCCAACTTTTCCCTAGATTTTATCCTGTCTTCCATGTCTGTATTGGCAAGTGAAACATGTGACTCTATAAATGTATTCAATGTCCTATAGCATGGGCCATAGGAAAAAGTTACATTTAAAATCTGGCTATTCAGTAGGAAAGGTATTCATCCTGAAAAAAAAAAAAAAATATATATATATATATATATATATATATATGGATCTATCTGAGTTCATCGACATTTTAAAATACCGAAAACGAATTAACCGACACCAAAACAACGAAACTCATTTAACCGACGCCAGAAGATCGACAGTTCACAAACACGACATCGCATACACCCGACACAACATACCAACAAACAAAACACATCCCCTATCCAACACTCACACACACAACACAAGCACACCAAAATCCTTACAAACAAACACTAACCCATACATACACAACTAACCACAACCCTGACCCAAACCCTTACCCTAAGGTCCGTCACTATCACACACTCACCCAAACCGCTCCCTAACACTGACTTACTTATCCCACGCCTAACTCTACAAAACACCAACATTGCACACTTACCTTACTCGCACTCACCTAACCCGCCTAACCCTAACTCACTTATCCCACCCCTACCCTACAAAACACCAACATTGCACACTTACCTTACTCGACACTCACCTAACCCGCCCTAACCCTAACTCACTTATCCCACCCCTACCCCTACTAAACACCAGCATCGCACACTTACCTTACTCGCACCCTTACCCCATCACAGCTTCTCAGCGTCGGTGTCTTCCTCCGTCGGTCTTCTGCCTCGTCGATCTTCTGGCGTCGGTGACGTGACTTTCGACATTCTCGTGTCGGTTAATCCATTGTCGGTATTTTAAAGTGTCGATGAACTCAGATAGACCCATATATATATATATATATATATATATATATATATATATATATATATATATATATCTACACACACACACACACACACACACATATATATATATATATATATATATATATATATATATATATATATATATGTATGTATATTCATAAATAATGTATGCCACCAAATACCTTTGCTGGGTGAAGGTGACTGAAGTATGGTGAAAAGTTTGCTGCTATGGCAACTTTACCAGATAGTCAGTTTCAGGAAAGCCAAAGTATTACAGGTGTTGCTGTGCTTGTAAACAGCTATCAAGAGCCCAGTACAGTATAAGCTCCAAGGAATTAAAGAAAAACTCCACCCTAGAACTAAAAAAAATGTTTCGTTCTACCTTTGTTTCCTGACCTATTTTAACACCTCAAAATCTCTCTAAGTGCTTTATTTGTAATTTTAGCCTGTTTTCAACAACATAGCTTTGAATGGGGTTTGATGTATCAACGTGATCTTGTCCTCCCTCAAGCCTTTCTTTTTCCCTTAATGCTTTGTGTGACTCATGCCAGACATAAGGAAGTAACTTTGAATTCCCATGCCATTGACATACAATGGGATTTGGGAGGCTCACTGTTATTTTCTTTACCTTCTGTAAAAGGACTGCTTCTTTTCTGTTCTCTAATCACCCTCATTTACGTTTGGCTCAGACCTTGATTTACACTGTACTTAGAATTTATCCAGCTATAGCCAGAAAAGTAACCAAATTGATGGTCGTTGTTCAGTGTTTTCTTTTGTAATTCAAGAGGAATTGAGAGCATACTACTGCAGAGGTGTTAAAACTGTTACTGCACTGAGAGACCTTGCATAATCAATTCCTCAGACTACAAAAGAAAACCTTGAACATAGGCCTGAAATATAGTTACTTTTCTGGCTGTGGCTAAATAACTTCTAAGTATAGCGTAAAACAAGGTCTGAGCCAAACATAAATGAGGGTGATTAAAGGCAGAAAAGAAGCAGTCCTTTTATAGAAGGTAAAGAAAATAACAGTCACCCTCCCAAATCCCATTGTATGTCAATGGCATGGGAATTCAAAGTTACTTCCTTATGTCTGGCATGAGTCATAGAAAGTATTATAGGAAAGAGAAAGGCTTCAGGGAGGACAAGATCATGTCGATACATCAAGTCCCATTGGTAGCCATGTTGTGAAAAACAGGCTAAAATTACAAATAAAGCACTTAGAGTGACTTTGAGGTGTTAAAATAGGTCAGGAAACAAAGATATAGTGAACAAAAACAGTTTTTTTAGTTCTAGGGTGGAGTTTTCATTTAATGCCATTAAGGTTAACTTTTTAATATGTGCTACTAATTATATGATATTGCAATGATATCTTCATCCTTAGGCAGACCTGGAAAACTATGACATTGATCGGGGCCTAAAGTATTATAGTTTGCAATAACTCAATCCTAATGAATAATATGCAGTTCAGTAACTTTCCCATCCCATCCTTTATGTGGTGAGTAGTGACTGAATGCATTATCTGTAGAGGTTGAGGGATGTTGTAGAAATTCCCAATGCATTATCAATAACATTCTACATGTCTGACAAAATGGTACTGCAATGACTCTTGGTAGCGCAACATATAAGTAAGTAACAACATTTTTGCTTGAATAATTTTCACCAGTTATGGCCATGGTACTGTAGCACAAGTAATATCATCAACAGCAGGCAACAGTAGCATTAGAAGTGCAGTTAGAATCATGGTACAGTAAAACTCATTTATAGTAATGAGTAGAAAGAGACTACTATCTGTCATAAATCACAATAAGACATAATAATTAATCACTAACCTGTTAAAAATGTTGTCTGTGCATGCTGAACATATAATCCACTAATAATCTAAAAACAGAAAGTAGTAATGATTTTCCTAACAAGAAATTAACCCCATATCTTAGGAAAGACACCAGAGAATGCATAACAACCAGCCTTTAAAGAAAACAATATGATTCAGTATGCCAGTATAATGGCCAAACTGCAGATATCAGTTAGTCTGTACTCTTAAAAAAAGATCTAGAGATGTCAAATCATGGCCTATATTATTTTATGTGGATTAAAAATATAACAACGGATAATGTCGTACTCAAATTTATTTTTAGTCCATGGCTACTGGCCCAGATTTGAATTATACTGAAATCTTTTTGCAATGTGGCAAGACATAATCTATTTTTTTAATTAGTAGATAAAGTCATATTATCTGCATGAGCTATGACTGCTGATTTCAGTTTAAGATGTCTTATTGTGTCTACCACCGTTGTGAACAGCAGAAGTCCGTAAATGGATTCCTGAAGTACACCTAATCCTTGTGTTTTAGGACCAGAAAAAAGAAGATTCAGTTTTTGTTTTATTTTATGTGTAACATAAAAACATATCTATTAGAATTACTCTTCTGAAATTCATGCCGAAAACTGACCAGTAACTTGTTACCCACTAAATGAGCCTTTATTTGATTATACAGTAAACACTTAATGATTTTTGTCATTGGATTTAGTAAATCAAACAAGGAGTAGCTGCACAATACATCTATGTCACTTTTTAATACACTGACAGTAATGAAATTAACTTGTCTAGGAGAATTTCTTTTCCAGAATAATTAAATTAAAGATATTAATAATATATCAGAGTAAAATATTCAAACCTGATTTTATAAAACATACTGAATAACACCTGGTGTAATAACGTCTAACCCAGCTTTGGAAATATGGGGAGCTTCAGCATTGCTGCTTTTCCATTTGCAGCTAAATGTCAATAGTATCCTCTACAGCTTTACCATCTCTGTCTTTATACTGTATACAATAATTAGTTTATTTTCTCTTTCCCATCAAATATTTTAAAATCTTCAGAATCTGTGAAATGTTTGTTTGAAACTCAAGTGTTATGTTTGAACAGAATAATCTCTTCATTTCTCTGTAGTTCACTTGAACAAAATAATGCCATTTTTCTCTGCATTTCTACTTTGCTTGCTTTCTTTGACTCAGACATAATTTCATGCTTTCCTGAGAAATACCTTCAACAAACTGTTTAAAGAATTCATTGTCTTACCTCAAGCAAGGAGGAGGTTCTTCTTTAGCCTGTGTAGTGCAGTTGGTCTGTCAATGACAAAGGTAGTACACTTCTCATCCATAAATTTAACAAAAAACAATGGAGACCAGTCTACAACTTGTAGCTATCTGCATACTGCTTCCTTGGTTAAATGCTTGTAACATTTATTTATTTATTTGCATTTGTTTACTGGGATGGTCCAGCTGGGCCAAAAGTGCCCATTTTCAGTGAAGTCCCGGGGAGGAAAGCTCCACATACAAGACATTTCACATACAATACAGAATTTACATTAATAAAGACATTTAGTACATATTATTTTCAGCTTATACAATTAGTGAAAATAAACAGTACATAAGTAATCATTCTCGAATCCAAGATATTATACAAGTAATACAGAGTATATACATGAGAACATTCCGTAGGAGTAGTTTTCAGCTAACAAAATTTATATAGGACACTTCATGCAGTGCGTGCAAAGCAGATATAGGAATGAATTAGAGACTAGGTACTTACACTTTTCACACATATAGGAGGTGTAATAGCTGAGCGATAGGCTGATTCCTGTTGCAGGAATCAGCAAAGTCTGTGGATATTGTTGCAGATATAAGTGGTGGTATGATATTAAAGTAGGCTGTGAGAGTACCTGAATGTCTCGCCTGGTTCAATGGTAGGTCTATAAGGGTTAGGAAGCAAAGGAAGTAGACAGGAGGGATCAATGGTAGGACAATGAGGGTTAGTAGAAGAGGGAAGTTGACAGGATGGAGAGGCAGAGTAAGTAAAAAGACAGGTGGCTGTGAAAGAAGGATCCCAGAGTAGTAGAGTGGGGATGAGAATAGTTGTGATGGTTGAAGTTAGGTTATATGAGATGTGGTGTTGGCACATGTACACAGCCAAGATGAGGAGAGGTGTTGTTTCAGAGATGTCTTGAAGATGGTTACTGAGCGGGTAGCTCTAAGTGTTTGTGGGGGAGGGAGTTCCAAAGTTTTGCATTAGTACAGGAGTAAAGCATCTGGCCAGCCGAATGTTTGGGTTTTTCTACATTTACAAGCAGTTGGTTGTTGGATCTGAGTGGTCTCTTAGGATGGTATAAAGTAAGTATAGACAACAGAGCAGGGCACATTGATGGATTATGAATGATTCTTTGAGCTGTAGTTAGTTGGATAAAGGTGGAGTTCAAGCCATTTTAGGTTGCGCAATGATAAGCAGTGGTGGGATGAGTATGATGTAACATTGTAGCAGTGAGACTTTGTGCATAGGCACCTTGTATAATACAGGCAAAAATATTTCTCCCTTGTATTATGATTATTTTTAAATGACAATTAAATAATGGTGTACACTATGCCACTCACACTAGAATATTGCAGTAACAAGAATTTGTGGAATTCCAGATTAGGAACTGCTTGTTATTTCTTTAGTAAGAATTTGTGGGATTCCAGATTAGGAACTGCTTATTTCTTTAGTATAATGGCTTTTGTTTTAAATGACAACGTTTACACTTGTAATAACATTTAAAAGTATTTTACAGCTGTAGTTGGTGTAGTCCTGCAAAACTTTATCTATGCTTTTAGAAAAAAATAGTGCTGTGAGAATCTTCTGTATCAGTTATTATCGGAACTCACCATTCAGGGAGGAATATTGTCAGAAGTAGAGGTACTTTCTTTTAAACCATGCCTTACTAGCTCACATTACAAACAGTGGAAGAAGAAAAGTATTGTCTGCATTCCCAAAACTACAAAACATCAGTTTTACATACAACTAAAGCCTTACTTGTAACAGTGTTGTGTTTTCTGTGGTTAGAAACTGTTTAACAGTAATAGCTTTTCGGTCATTTATCAAATCTTTTTTTTCCAATAATTTTTATTTTCGTTTTACATTTGCAAAAGCCATAACCATATTTACAAAATGACCATATTTGCATGTTATACATTGTGGATAAAGTAGAAATATGTAGGTCATACAACATGCCTAATTATAATATATATATATATATATATATATATATATATATATATATATATACAAAGATGCTTTCCCAATTAATTTCATTAGTCTAAATACAGCACATACAAAAATGATTCCACGTCCAAAGTTAAGCTGTGTACTCATGGGAATACTTCCATTTCATTTCAGATATGGTGTACCTGATGCTTTATGCTAATAAGATGTTATAAGACTGTTCCCAGATTGCTCAGGATTTCATATTTTTGTTTTTGTCCAGTACTATTTTATGTGCTAACAGATGTTTAATAGCAGATTTCTTGAATTCCTCCCAAGAGATACTTACAGGATCTACCCATTTGCGAGCTATATATAGCTTCATTAATAAGAAAATCATTATAAGTGGGTTAGCTTGTTTTCCTGAAATGTTGGCTGGGAGATTGTGTAAAAGAGTAAATTCCCATGTTAGTGTTGATGCTTGGTACCCCATTTTTTGCAGTTGTAACTTAAGGGAATTCCAAAGCTTGAAAATGCATTTACAACTCCAGAATATATATATTAGGTCTGCAATCTGGTCTTTACAGTGTGGACAGTATGGGGACTTAGTTGCATTGAATTTGTGAAGAATTGCTGGGGAAATAAGCATTATTATTAATCATGAGTTGCGTATAAGAGAGTTTTTTAAGTGGAATAGTTTTCAGTGTTAAGCTGATTGCCTTTTCCTATTTGCTGGTCATCCATATCAGGTTTTAATTTTCTCCACTAATTAGAGAAGAGAAGGTCTTTCTGGAATTTCATTTCCCCTATCATTTTGTATGAGTTTGTTATTGTTTTCCTTGACATTAACATAGTCTTCCAAAGTAGGGTATCGTTTCCGATGTCACTTTTGAGTATGGTAAGGTTTTGGAGGGAACTGGAACACACCTCTTTGATTTATCTTAAAATTATTATATATGCTTTAGATAAGTTTAGATTACTTCTTAATTCATGAATTGTGCTATTGAGGAATGGGTAGATGTATTGGATTCTCTTATGCTTTAACCGAGGGAAGGAGTCTAGGTTTAGCATCTTGTTATTTATTTTTAAGTTAGGATTTTTATGGAGGGGTTGTAGTATTAACATATAGCTAGCCCAAGGTTTAAGGAGTGAAAAAATGTTTGTGTTATATTTATAGAATGTTTTAGCGGCTCTATTATGTTATAGGCTTGTAAATCTTTTTTTATTTAAGAAGGGAAGCACTTTGGGATTGATGTCTAGTGTTTTTATATACTTATAGTATATTGTTACCTAGGCCGGTTAACCAGTCTTTGCCGAGGGGTTGTACTCTGCTATTCTCAGTATTCTATTAGCATTGATAACAGAGTAGTAGGTTTTGAAATCTGGCAAGTTCAGACCCCCTTTGTTCTTGGGAAGTGTTAGTTTTTGATAGGAGATACTGGTCTTTTTAGGTTCCCATACAAATTTTGCTAGAAAGGTATGAATTTGTTTGAAGAATTTATTATGTATAGTTATCTGAGATGTCATAAATAGATATATTAATCTAGGTAGTATGTTCATTTTAATTATTGATACTTCAGACAAAAACGGTAGCTTAAGGGTTATTCCATCTTGTACAATATTGTGTTATGTTTTGCCATTTAAGAGTTACGTTATGTTGGTAGAATTCCTTGTTATTCTGAAAGAAAGTAATCCCCAGGTATTTGGTTTCTTCTTTTATTTTTATTTTGTCTAAGAGAGGTATTAGGCAGATGAGTCTAGGTGACCTTAAGGGGAATATATTAGTTTTATTAAGGTTTAATTTGTAGTTAGAAATGTAAGAGAATTGTTCAATTGTGTTTATTATTTTGGTCATGTATGAGCTTGGTGTAGTGAAGTATATGTTTAAATCGTCTGCAAATGCTGAAAGATAAACTCTGAAGTTATGTATTGTGGGGGGATTATGATATGTATTTTGTTTAATATATAGGAATAGGGGTTCTAGGTATAGGTTGAAAAGAAAGGGTGATAGGGGGCAGCCTTGTCTTGTTCCATTTTTTATCGAAATTCTGTTTGACCATGTTTTGTTTATATATAGGGATGTATATGGATTACTATAGAGAATTTGAATGATCTGTATAAAATTTTTAGGTATGTCAAAGTGAGGTAATGTTTGCAGCAAGAATTCAAGATGGACCCTATCAAAAGCCTTGTGGGCATCTACTACCATTGTGAAGATGTTGGTATTTCTCTGATTTGCAAAGGATATCAATGCTTCTAATGTTAGCGTGTTGTCACTGGTCTGTCTACATGGTGTAAACCCAGATTGTTCTGGAGAAATGATTTTCTCTATCAGATTTTTAACTCTATTTGTGAGTATTGAGGTCAGAATTTTGGTGTCTATATTTAGAAGAGAGATGGGTCTATAGCTATCTGGATTTTTAGGGTCAGCTTGGTCTTTTAATATAAAAATGGTTTTAGAGGCGTTAAAGTGAATATCATGTATGTTGTTATTTATTATATAGTTCAGCATGTGGTATAATAATTTGGCAACTAGTGGACTGAAGGATTTATGAAATTCTGAGGTAAGACCATCCAGTCCTGGGGCCTTGTGTGGTTTTAGATGTTTAATTGTTGTGGTTATCTCGTTAATGGAAATGGGCTCCGTTAGTTTTTTTTGTTGATCTAAATCTAGTTTAGGGAATTTTAGTTTTTGAAGAAAAAGATCCCTATCCTCCTTCAAGGCTTGTAGAATTTGTTCTCCATATGTTTGAGTATATATTTGTTCAAATGCTTTGATAATTTCCTAATTTCTTGTATAGTTTTTCCCTCGGTAATTTACTTCTGCTATAACTGAGGTGGATTTTTGTTGAGCGATAATTCTGGACAATGCTCTGGAAGGAATTTGGGCTTCTTCTGCATAATTAGCCAGCTGTCTTGTCTCATAAAAAGATAAATTTCTGTTCTCGAACATATATAGGTCTCTTTGTAGTTTTAGGAGGTCCATTTCCATTTGATTATTAGGGTTATTTATCAATTCTCTCTCACGTTGTTCTATTTTCTCCTTTATTTTATGTTCCTTTTTCTGTTGGATTTTTTTATAATATGCTGCTTTTTTAATGAAAGTTCCTCTGATTTGTGTTTTGGTCGTCGCCCATTCTGTATCCATTGGTGTTTGGGAATTGAAGATATTTGCAAGGGATGTTTTTAATATATCCTCAATCTCTTTTACTACATCTGTTTTGAAGAGCAAATTAGGATTTAATGACCAGTTATTAGCTCTAGTGTTTAAAAACCTTTTTTTGTCCCAGTTGATACTCAGTGTAACTTTGGAATGATCCGACAAAAATCTAGTGTGTATGAATATTGTAGGGTCCATGTTAATGAGTATGTCTGAGATTAAAAAGAAGTCTATTCTCGCCCACATTTTATGGCATTGGGAGTAGAATGTGTAATTCCCAGTTTTTGTTATCTTTATCCTCATATTTAAAGGGGTCATATAGTTTGAAGTCTTGTTTAAGTTCATTCAAAGCTATTGTAGCTTGTCTATTATGTAGTTTGGTCGGGTTCAATTTATCCTCTTCTGGGTTTTGATATGTTTTCCAGTCACCACCAGTTATTAGATAATGATCTTCCAGTTGCTTTAGAATTGGGTACAGTGACCTGAAAAAGAGATGTTGGTTGCTACAAGGTGCATATACATTTAACGTCATTATGGGTTTTGGAAATACCATGTTAGTAAATGTTACATAGCACCACCTTCCCTCTTTGTCAACCCTAGTTTCAAGTATTTTATCCTGAAAATGTTTTTTAATTATTATGGCCACCCCAACACTGTTAGTTTTGTCCCCAGAAGCTATAATTTGTCTTATCCACTTTTTTTTCCCCAATATCTGTCCATTGCTCTGAAGTTAAATGCGTTTCTTGTATTAAGATGAGATTAGCTTTGGTTTTCAGGGCTAAATGCAAAAATAGTTTCCTTTTTTCTTTATTTTGTAGTCCTTTAACATTCCATGTTTCAATTTCCCACATTTATGTGATAGATATGCTTGTTTTAACTGATCTGTATGTTAATTTAGATTTATGGTCTTTGTATGTGTTGTTATAGTGTGTCATTGGAAAGCATCTAACTATTCCTGTCCCTATACTGTGCCTAACCACTATACCCCTGGACCAGGAATAAATGGGGGAATACAATGTGATTTTAGCATGTACCATAAGATTCCCACTAATATTAAATTGTGTTTCTTCTTTATGTATACGTTTGTGACATGGTATCCCCCCTATGTTACTATATACAATGCAGACAAAGCTTAACAGACTAGTTCTCTACAAAAAACACTGCTGAGTCGTATTCCTAGTCTAAACCTTTAAACTATTATACCATTAGAGTACTGTGGTTAAAGTACAAAACATATAGCTTATAAGTTTATGATCTATTCCTCCTAAAAGTGCATTTTTAAACAACATGTTAATGATCAAATTCTCAATTAGATATGGTAAAATATACAACAATATAACCTATATTTTTAAGCCAGACATCAGATTTAAATGATCCTTCTCCATATATTTCTCTTACCTTCCCTCTTCTTATATATAAATAACCCAGCTTCTGTGTTCAGGCATTCTTCTGCAACAATCTATAACAAACTCAGATTGCATTATTGGCATCTAAATAGAAGTGGGTATATGAGGGGGGAAAAAGGGGTTTGCAAGCTTAGGCAGGTATATATACTGTTAAGACTTGCTTATTTAGATTATATTTATATCTTCTGCAGTCAACTAGGTTGTATTCATATTGTTATATAATTCCTTTCCTCTAAACTGCTTAAACTCTCATTCCTGCAGTTGTTGTTGTCTTTTCCTGGTTAGGGGTTGCCACAGCAGAACTCCGGTCCACTAATGATTGGCAGTAGATTTTCACGGTGCAGAGTTGCCAGCTCGATGCCCAACCTTCAAAGAAGGCATCCCAGTCACGCATGTCTTGTGGAATGCCACTCGACCCACGGGGAGGACATGCAGACTCCGCACAGAAGGCACTCCCTGCACACTATCTGAGAATCGAATGGGAGAACCTCCAGTTAAACATCATTATTTCAGTCAAGAACCATTTACTTAGTCTGGTTCTGCCAGACTCACATCCAGAAATTAAGATTGGATTCTTTATAATAAGCTTGTATTGGAGAATCAAAGTCACAATTTTGTTTTGGTAAAACAGTACCTTATTCCTCTGATTCTTCAAAGTCATGTTTGCAGGATTTACTAGTCATCTTTCAGTCAGTTGTTGTCTTATTAATTGTTTTATGTCAATTTTTGTGATTTTGAGTCAGAAATCACTTCTTGGTCTTTCTGTACCTTCCTTTCTGGTCGTTTTGGTTTTATAGTGGAGCTTTTGAGCTCAAAGGGGACTGTTTTAACATACCAGATTCCTGGGAAATGGTGTCACCTTATATTATGCGCACCGGAAACGGCAGTTGCATTTTAGTTCCAGCCCGGTTTTCATTTCCTTTTCCTGTATTCCTCGTGGCTACCATCATTCATTTAAGGGCCTAGGCAGCAAGGGGAAGCTCTCAGGGTGTGTATCCCATCAAAAACACTCACAATTCGGTCCAATTTTTACTCAAGGGTAGTTTTTAATTTCCAGACATTTTATTTCATTTCTGGAGGTGGAATCTGCTTAAAAACTGACAGGAAAGTCTCTTTTGCTTCCTTGGGGTTAGCAACCATGTATTTAATATCTTTTACATTGAAAATTAGAAGGTTTGGGTATTTCATCTGGAACTTTATTTTCTTTTCTATCAGAAAATTGCAATATGGAGATAGAAGTTGCCTTGCTTGCCTTATCTGAATGGGCAGATCTTGAGCAAAGGAAATTATTATTTCAGGTGAGTGTCCCTTTCTTCTTGGCTGCAAAGAGTATTTTATTTACATCTTGATAGTTTAAGATTTTGGCATACACAGGTCTTGGTCTCAAGGATGACTGAGCTTCTCTCAGAGCTCTGTGGGCTCTCTCTATTAGTATTTGTTGTGTTGTTTCAGAATTATCTAGTAAAGATTTTAGTATGAGTTTGATAGTTGGCATTAGATCAATGTGTGACACAGTTTCAGGGATTCCCCTTATGGTAATATTGTTTCTCCGAGCTCTTGCTTCTAAATCTATTATTTTTGCTTGTAGACTTTGCCGGTCTTTGTCATGGGAATCAGTTCTCTGAGATATAGAGTCTAATATTATTTCATTTTCTAGTATTTATACTTCAGAGTTTTCAATTCTGGTTAGAATTTGATTAAATGAGTCTCCAAATGATTGAAACTGTGTGGATAAGTCCTATATTGCTTGTTGAATGGGCAATAAAGCTGTTTTTATATCTTCCAGGCTAGCTGGCTGTTCTGACTTGGTTTTATTTGCAGGCTTGGTATTGTCAGATTGCTTATTTGTCCTCTGTCTTTTTGGAGTGGTGTCTTTGTCTGGTGAGGCTAGTATCGGGAATTTGGTTTTAGTTGTTAAGATCTCCATATTATTTTCTTCTTTCGACATCTTGCTTTTAGGTAAGTTTTGCAGACTTTATGTATGACTGCAGGCCCACAGCACCACAGGGCTACAGATGATTTCTAGAATCTTAGTTAATCCTTTTGTTTTAAAAGGAAGCTGTTGCTTTTTTTCCCTTCTTTTCAATGCTGTTTCTTGTCTGGAATAGGTATTCAGTCGTATTTCCTTGTTTTTTAGTCTGCGCTGTCTTCTGGGTTTATTATAATCCAGGGTATTTCAGAGAGCTAGGTGCTTGCAGTGCTCACATAACAGTGGCCATCTTGAACTTCAAATCCTTTGGCTTATTATTCAGCATTTTAGTTTGATTTTCAGGCTGCATGTTATGTGATGTTAGCATAGATTTGCTTTGTAAAAGCAGCAATCAAGGAAATAAAAGTGACTACTAAATGATTGTAGTACCACTTATAAAGCTCATACAACTCTATTTGAATTTAGATAATCCCCCATAACCAGCAATTAAATAAATAAAAAATGCAGATGAAAATTATAGGTACTCATTTTATAATGGAATATTATCTGAGTTTTTGCACTGAATTACATTGGTAGTTTTTATAAGAAAATGATAGGACACTGTTCCTTTAAGTACTAGGTATTTAAGTATGTGACATGGTTTGGTTTCTTAGTCTGAAGAAGTTCCAAGTCTATGGAATGAAAGCACTTAATCATTAATAAAACTGGATTGTTTTTATACTGTTTTGGATTATTGATGCCATTATCTTTGTTTTGTATTCTGGTGTGTGTCTGTTGCCTGCTGAATATCCATGGCATTTCTTTCTTGGTTCTATTTTTTGAAATTGCCAATTCATGAAAGGTGGCTTGTGTAAAATTGCATTAGCAGAGCACAACGAGGTTACAAGAGATATTCTGCACCTTGAATTTTATAAGGAAAATAGAAGGCATGGTTACACTTTTGTACTGCTGACTCATTAATGCCAAAATCATGGACTCTCTTTTTCTGTCAGATTTGCATAATTTCAGAATGAGCTGCCTGATTATGTTACATTTACTGGCATTTATTGAAAGAGACCCTTTTGAAAGTGGTGTCATTAGAAAGCAGAACCATTTTGGAGTCAGGTTCAGGCAGGGTATCTTTGATGCACAGCAATATGCACAAATGTGGATTTTGTAAGCGGTGTAGATATATTCATGTACGTCCCTTATACAGTGATCCACAATTTTGAGAGAACCATACTTTGTACTGGAAGGTTAATTATAATGCTACCCACATAGTCTATTTAGTTTCATGTGATTCTTGTAATGCATATTATGTGGGTAAAACTATCAGAAAGCTGAAAAATAGACTACGTGAGCATTATTATGATATCAGGAAAAAGTAAAACACAAGTGACCTCTGTAGGCATACTACTGCCTGTCCCAGTTACAGAAAGCTTACTTTTTTGCTATTGACAGAGTGATGGTAATTACGCTTAGGGGAGACATTGAGACTTTGATTGAACTCAAGGATCTAGTTTGGTAATTGAGGCTCAATGCCTCTGTTTCACTGGAATTAAATTATTCTATTTCTATTTGTAGTACTTTAAGAATGAAGGCTACTAGTTTAATCATTTTATTCATAGTTATTCAGGTATACATTAAATATACAATTAAAAAATCTTATATATATATATATATATATATATATATATATATATATATATATATATATATATATTTTTTTTATACATTTTTATACTCTTTTATACTGTAATTTTAGTATTTTAGTGAACTGTCCTGCTTGCTATTTTGGTTTTGCACATCTTTTTTATTGTTTTTCGTGTGGTTTTGTAGTGAAGTAATTCAATCTGATTTAACCTGATTAACCAATTAATTACATCACTATGCCTGCCAATGGTGGGATGTGTGTATTCAATGCATTAGGTTTCTCCAGAATTCACTCTAATGAAGTCTTTTTAAATGTAAAGATGAAAGCACTCAGTTTTCTTTTTGAATAAACCAATTTACAGTTTAGTTGGTGTCATCCTTGCTGATTTTATTATTTTTGGTTTTAAGTTTTTTTTTTGTGGTGTTTTTATTTATTTATTAACATTTGTTTACCTGAAAGCCTGGATGGGTGGAGCCCATTTTCAGCAAAGGCTTAGAAGAAGAGCTCCATTTATATCAATTTAAAGAGTTAAATGTACAGAAAATGAGACAACAAAAATAAAATGTAGGTATCATTTGAGTAAAGGTAGGGAGAATAAACATTAAAAATTCTTTGACAGGACATTTTTTTATTATGGTATTTGGTTATCAGTACATAATAATCAAAGATAATAACATTGCTAAAGAATGAACTGATGAAATGTAGTACCAGGCTAAGACAAAAGCAACTTGGAAGTGCTGTGCTGATGGGAGAGGTAGTTATAATACGGGTGGGAGCGGAGTAGTTGATTAGAGAGAAGGAAACAGAGTGGAAGAGTAGGAAGTGGAGTGGAATAAGTGTGGAGAGTCAGGGAGACTGAGTGTATGTAAAAAGAGAGCTGGGAGAGAGAGAGAAAGAAAATGAGAGAAAAAAATGAGAGAGAAGTGAAGTGCAGGATAGAAACTTGAAAGGAGTTATTAGTGTTATAGATTAGGATTACCTGGGGTTGAGCAAGAGCAGGACCAAAAGTCTATGAGGCATTGCTTTAACTGTTGTTTGAAAGACTTTGGCTTGGAAATACCTTGTAAGAGATGTGCGACAGAGTTCCTTATTTTTTTATATAAATTAGGAGAAGAGAGAGTCACCTGCTAAGTGTTTGGATTTGATCATGTTTAATCTCAGTTTGTCACCTGAATGAAGTGCTCTGTTTGGTACGTAATGCTGGAGAATATTGGCCAGTTTTGGGAATTTCCCTGGAGTGTAGACTAGAGTATATACAATAGTTACTTGCAAGAACTTTAAGTTAAAGTTAAGGAATTCTGTCCAGAGGAGTTTCTTGTGAGTGAGGCAGTGGTGAGCTTTGTGGAGCAGATTACAGGGAAAGTTTGGTATTTTATTATAACACTGTTCAAGGTGTTGTGATTTTGTTTCTGGTAGATTAATAAAGATGGGGGGGGGGGTCATCATATAATAGGCTAGGGAAAATATATGCATTAGCTATTTCTTCTTTTTTTGGCAGTTTTGGTGAGGAAAGGCTTTATCCTATATAGAATACCAAGTTTCTGATGATTTTTTCTGACTGCTTCTTTTATATAGATGCCAGATTTTAAGTTATCATGTATGGTAATGCTTTGGAGTTTGGTATAGGTGACTATTTATATAGGGTACCATTAGATGAGGTTAAAGAGAATAATGATTTTCTACCATAATATTGTTTGGGGGAGAACAGGAACAATTTATTTTGGGGGGAGGGGATTCAGTAGGAGTTGAGATTGATTGATTGATTGATTGAGCCATGTTTCAATAGAAAGAAGGGATTTTTGAGTGAGTTTTTGAAGCTGATCAAGGGTCTTTGCAGATCAGATTAGATCAGGGTTGAGTCATATGCATATTGTATTACTCAAGCATGTTTACTGGCTTTGTGGAAATTGTTTGTGAAAATATTGAAAAGCAAAGGGCCCAAGATGGATCCCTGAAGAACATGCATGGGCACTGGTTGAAAGGTGAAGGTTTCAGACTGCCATTTGATTGCTTGCTGTCTGTCAGAGAAGTAGCTACTGGACCATTCAGTGGAAGGTGGATTAAATCTTAAAGATGAAAGTCTAATAAGAAGGATGGAGTAGGAGATTGTTTCAAAGGCCTTGGAGAGGTTGAGAAATACTGCAGAAACTAGGTCACCAGCATTTCTATGCTGGTTTATGTGGAAGTTGAGGAGGGCAGTACTAGTGCTGTGGTATGGCTAGACTCTGTGCTGGGTAGGAGTGAGTAGTTTGTGGTCTACTATAGAACTGAGTAATTGATTATGATACATTTTTCCAGAATTTTGGATAGGGTGGATAGGATAGCTATAGGTCTGTAGTTGGTGAGCTCTTTTGATGTGCCACCTTTGTGTAGTGGTAGGATGTATGATTTCTTCCAGAGTTGGAAGAAGTAACTTCCTTGAATAGACCAGTTGATTAGGATTGATATTTGATAGGCTAGAGATTCAGCTGCAGTTCTAGGATATCTCCATGGAAGGTTGTTTGGAGCAGTTGCTTTAGGTTTTAATTTGAGCAGAATTTTTTTGATGGAGGATGTTGAGACTGTTTTTTGGGTAATTATGGTTAGGTTGCTAGTAGTATTATGGGAGTCTATGGGGGTGGAGGTTTGTGTTTTATTTAGGTAGCAACTGATTCTATGAAATTGGAATTAAAATTTGTTAGCTATAGTTGCCGAATTGATAATAGTGATTAGAGGTGACTGTATGGTCCAACCAGGGTTGATTCATTTGTTTGCCAAAGACCAAAAATATTTGGGTTTTTTTTCATTTGTTTAAAATATTATTTCATTAACCATTTAAAGACCTTTTTATCAACAAAAGTGGTACAAATCTCAAATGTTTACTACAAAATAAAAAAAAAAAACAAGGAAGCTAATTCAGTAAGAACTGACACTAAGCCATGTGACAGTTGTAGCCAATGTTCTTATATTAATTCTAGCCGCTCTATAACTTTGACTAATTGTAGGTGTATTGACATTTATTCTAAGAAGGGGAACTGTGCTTCCAAAAGAATTGTTTACCTGGCAGTATGTGATTCCTGTGGTAGTTTTTATGTAGGTAAGATGGAAAGATAATTTAAAACCAGAATTTACGAACATTTGTACGACATCCAAAACAAGAAGGATACTAATGCATTATACAAACATTCCCTTGGTTGAAGTGGGTTCAGGAAGTTCAGCTTTAGTATACTACATACAATACAGGTAGACACCAGAGGGGGAGACTGGAAAAATGCACTTAGTAAAAAAAAAACTAAAGTGGCAATTAAGGCTTGCTTCTGATCTCCCCCCTGGATTGAACGAGTCTGTCTCTTTAATGCCGGTGCTTAAAGAAAAGGTTAAAAGATTATAAAGAAAATTGTAGGATGTCTTTAAATCATTAATAAAATAGTATTTTAAACAAATGAAAAAACATTTTAAATAACTGGTTTGATTTTTATGTAACAGGAACTTTATGAAATAATGTTTTACACTATGGTAACATTTTAATTAAATGGAGTGGCACATGACTATTTCTTTCTACATTCATTGGTTATCTATGGACCAATGATTTGTGGTATTGTGGTATTTTAAACCAAAACATCTTGCCATCTTGCATTCTGATAAAGTCCTCTGCTCAGAGGGACAAAAGCACTTAATTTTATATTTGTTCAATAAGCTCCAGTCTAGGCAGTTTTGTATGTTACTATTTTTATTATACCTTGTTGGGGTACTGATGAGTTGACTGAAACTATAAAGGTTGATATTATAGGTTGAGAAGCCATTGTTTATTACTAGTCAGTCAATATTATGATCACCTAGTATTACGTTTTTTTGGGAGATGTTACTGGATGTCCATGACAAAAGTTCTTTTAGATAATTTCAGTTTTTGCCTGAGGAATGTATACCCCTAGAATGGTAAATTTTTTGTAATTGTTTATTTTTAAACTGGCCATGAGAATATTAATGTTCCCTATGGGGGGAGAGTGTGAGTGGATAGTGAGACGTAAGGTGTGTTTAAAGCGTATAGCCACCCCTCCTACCTTTTTGTCCTCCCTGCTTGTCCTGTCTGAGTATATTGTAGTTGGGAGGAAAAATTCCATCATCCCAAATTTCATGTTTTAATCAAGTTTTTGTGATGATAATGATGTCTGGCATATGCAAGGCAATCCAGGCTTGTACCTGTGGCAGTTTATTGTATATACTCCTGAGGCTGATGTTAAATAAGAGAAGTCTGGTTATGTTTTTATAGTGAGGTAAGGGGTGATTGTAGTATTTTTTTGTTTTGGGGGTCCGGAGTTGGGATGGCTATCTCCAGCCATTAGTATATTAGAGATGAGCTTTCTTTAACATGCCTCCATTTTATATGCCTTTCAGATAAGTGTTTGCATCTAAATTGGTTATTGTTTTATGATTGGTTGTGGGGTGTTTAAGTATGAAGAGAATAAAGTTGGAGTGTTTAAAGAGGAAAGAGACTGTGGAGAAATTTGCATGACTGCAAGTTGTGTGGGAGATGGTGTAGTACAGAAGGCAATGTGTGTTTTCTCAGGGAGGAAGTGGAGTGATGATAGTTGGGTGAGGACAGAAATACTGATAGCATTGTTGGGAGAAGCATTGTTTGATATGTTTAAGAAACTGAACTGAGAAATTTCTTAGGGCATTTATGATTCTAGAAACTAGGTGGGTGGAAAGATGCTTATATATCTAGAGCTGGTTAGACAGATTGTTACAGTATATGAGAATTAGATGTGGGGAAGTAGTAGGTGTATTTTATTAGGAGGGTGAGAAGAACTGTTTAGGTAAGCAAGATGTATTAAAGTTCTTTTAAGGGGTAGAGTGAAAGAAAGGAATTTTTGGATTTGACTGGTTTGGTGAAGTGAGGAAGTAGGGAGTAGCAGCTTGGAAAGTGATAGGTGGAATAGGCAGAGAATGTGATAGGTTGTAGAGGAGGATGGATGGGGATAGTTTTATAAATCCACTGGAAGGTGGGTTGGTGTGTGGGAAAGGGATAGGGTAGGGTAGAAAAAGTGAGCTTGAATGAAGTGAGGGGGAAATGGTGTGGGCTGAGATGATCCACGAGGATTGAGAAGCAATAGAGACAATCAGTGTAAAAATGGCAACCTACAGGTAAGATGAGTTCTACCTGTACATCCCCTTAATGCTGTATTATAACTTTAGCAATTCTAGTTTTTATTTTTATTTTTCGTATCGTTTTTGACAGCTGGTAGGAATTGTATGAAGAGTTATATGACTATAAGAGCTGACCTACAAATAATCAAACAAGCACTGCAACAAAGCATAAAAAAAAGCTGGTGGGATACAGGAAACATGAGGAAGACTTTTGACATTAGTGGTACAAATGATGTTATCATTCATCTTTATAGACTTATCATAGGACCCCAAGAAAGAACTGTATGCAGCTGTGAGAGTTTGTCTGCAAAAACACAGATGACATTGGTAGATCAGATAATAGCAGAATAAACAATTTACCGTAATGATAGGTACCAATACCACTGATCAGCAGATTAACTCCAGATAACCTCAAAACGCTAATGTCATCTGTGTTATGTATTATGTATGTATGTAATGGTAAGATAAAGGTTGGAAAGAGGGAGAAGTTTAGAGGCAGACAGATCCACAGACATAAAACACAGACAAAGACTGAGCAGAGAAATACTGATACACTTGTAGAGGATAGCCCTGGAATTATAGATATACCAACAAAGGGAGGACACTGTTAATGGGGAGGATTAGATGACAAACAGGGGGAGGAGGTGACACTTAAGAAGAGACATACCAGGATGGGAAATAGGGTAAGTATGACACTGCTTACTCCGTATTGCTATAGCTAGATCCAGGGAGAGGACAGTCAACACCCTGACTATTTTCTCCACTGTGCCCTGCCTGTGGTGGTGAAGGCAGTGAGAAGTAGTGGTGTGACTCTCCAAGTAGGTAGTAATGGCTTTCAGCCACCAGTCTACTAGCTCCCCCAGTACCTCTGCCAGCACCCTCCACATTACAAATTATGACCCCTGGCAGTGCCACCAGAGGGAACAATAGCACACCCCTCCAGTGAATGACTGTCAGAGGTCACAGGCACAGCAACCTGGTTGCCCACCACTGCACCAGAACAGGAGACAGGACTGGAGCCTGGTGGACTTTTGAGAGAAGACTGAACATAATGGAGGGGGATGGGATCCTGGGTCATGCCACTGGCAGTTGTAGCAGATGCTGTGGAAAATGGAAGCATAAATGGAGGGAAACCAAATAGCAAAAATAATTAAATAAATAAAAAGAATGTTCAGTAAAAAAGACAGGAAAAGGGATAGCAAAAATAAAAATTACTATTAGGTATCTGACATTTTACCTATCAGATCAGTATGTAGATGTATATTAAATAAGCATTACATACACTGCTATGACACATCAGAAACTCATACCTACATGCATTATTAATGGTCCTATGAAAGGATATGCGGCCATGTCTGTAATGTCACAAGTCCCACTGCCTGGACTGTGTGCAGATGTGCATGATGAGGTGAGGGAATGTTATCCTGTGTGAAAAACGTTGTAACATTTGTATGCAGTATCATGTCTGTGTACCCCCTACAAGCATCATATATGAAAGTGGTATGCAGCAGCACACATAATAAGACCATTTGTTGGGAAAGTATCACCAACAATTATATATGTTGTACAGAAGTATGGGCAAATTGTTGTGTTTAGGAGCGCATCCACCATCTGTATGGGGTCCCAACAAAGCAACAGTGTAAAATAGCAAACCCTCCCTCAACAGCACACATACCAAAATATCAACCAAGAATAAGTTCCCATCCATGGCAAATGCTCACACCACACATTTCCCCTCAGTTGTTAATGAACATTGGCCTCCTCCACAAAAAATAAAAGTTATACCATGCCATACTCCATGTGCTGTGGTGCTACACGAACAAAGTACAGTTGTGTGACTCCTACTTAGCTGTAACAGTAGGTATTATTTAAATTTAACACTGTCTCAGTGGTATATGGATTCTCTGCCTGCACAAAACTACACTAGCAGCTTTCTAGAGCTTAGAATCCCCATTAGAGGAAGCCTAACTCCTGTCACAGAAAGTTAGTCATTCAGGCTTTTAATGCTAAGTAGGAAGAACCAAGAAAGACCAGAAGTATGAATTGTCTGAAATCAACCAATATGCAGCTAAAAAAACCCCAACACAAACAACCAAAACCAACCAACAACACAAGAAGGTTTGATATCATTTGTACAAAATAAAGGGGATGGTGGGTCGGTGCTGCCACTGAGACAATGTAAAATTCTAACATCTTCTGTTACACTTAAGTAGTACTTACACAACAGATATTATGTTCATGATTCACACTGGCTCAGTAGAATATGGCTAGATTCACAAAGCTTACCCTACCTGGGATTTGGATGGATAAAGATCCAGGAGCCCCATGATCCTCACAAAACTTGTTCTGCAACCTGAGAAAGAATCCAGTTTGTAGTACTTTGTAAAGGTATGAACAGGGGACCAGGTTTTGCCTCTGGAGTTCGTCTAGAGTCCACTCCTTTCCAATATGCCACCGAAGTGGATAACACTCTGGTAGAATGTGCCTTAACCTTGCTGAGAATAGATTTATTGTGGCAGGAGTAATGAAAAGCAATAGCATAGGGCACCATATAAGCAATCACAACCAACAAACAATAATTTGCTTAGTGACAGGTGACCCTTCTTAGCCCAAGAACAGGAAATGAACAGTTGTTCAGCTTTCATGAAGGGCTTAGTTCTGTCAAGGTAGCACATGAGCTGCCTGTGCACATCCAAGGTATGAAGAATCTTCTCTCCCATGTTTTCAGTTTTTAGGAAGAAAACTGGGAGACTGATGGCTTGATTCAGGGTAAATTCAGAAACAACATTTGGCATGTAAGATGGATTAGTGCATAGAACAAGCCTGTCCTTGTGGAAAATCAGCTAAGCTTGGCCCACTATGACACCTTGCAGCTCACAGGCTTGCCTTGCAGATGTGAGAACAATAAACAAAACAGGTTTCCAAGTGATGGACCTCAAGTAAGCTTGAAAGGCATGTTCAAAAGGAGATAAGGTAAAGTTTTCAATAACAAAGTTGAGATCCTAAGAAGGAATTTGCTTTAGAATGGGTCTCAAGTGCAACACTCCATTCATGAACTGTTTGACCACAAAAAGATATGAAAGAAGGGGATACATGGGCAGACAAGCCGGAATGGCCCCAAGATGCACCTTTTTTTTTTTTAAACAAAAAATATCTTTATGAAATTATCATGTATGATACAGGCAATCTAACATTTATATAAATGAAAATAAACCATACTGACACAATCTCAATTACAAACATTATACATTAGAAACCATGCTGACACAACTGTAGCTACAAACATTATGCATCACTTATAATATATCCAGTCATTATCAGTCAGATATTACATAGCTCATTCATATTCTGCCTTCTTTTAAACATCGTTCCTCCTCTGCAGGTATTGTTCCACAATTCCCATTTTTTCTATGTAATGTGCTCCTACCCTTTTCTAAAGATCCCAATTCTAGTTGTTTTATCTCTGTTACTATCTTCGTTACTTCTAGTAACGTTGGTTTAGACTTTGATTTCCATTTTGTAGCAATTGCTTTTTTGGCAGCCATCATAATTAGACTCAACAAGGCCTTACTATGTCTATTTAATTCTGTATCATAGCTCAAAAAATCATTTCCTTAGTTACACCAGTTTGCTTATCTAGTATCTCTGACAGAGCAGTCTGCAAGGAATCTTTAAAGTCTGCCAGCTCATTACACTCTCAGGAAATATGTTCTCAGTTACCTCTTTGGTCCCCATCACACCTCCAACATTTGCTGTCTACCTGAGGAAAAATTCTTTGGAGTCTACTTGGGGTTTAAAATACTTATGTAAACACTTCCAAGCAAAGATCCTAAATCTTCAAAACATTGTTGCATATTGTTTCTTTGTGAATTGCTTATCCAATCTCTCTTTCCAAGTATTTCTAACTGCCTCTGATTGATTCTTATAGTCATCGTGCAATATTTTATATGCTCTACTAATTATTCCTTTCTTAATGGCAACTTCTGTTCTAGATTCTACTAAAAACTCTACCAGTGCTGGTCTTTCGTTTAGGACCCCCCATTTCCTTCTCTTTGTCTATACTCTGATATCAATCCTTGATAGGGAAGGTAATCTCTAACCTGCAGTCTTCGCAAGATGCACTTTGATAAATGTATAAGATAAGCTATCACTGAGCATCTCACACAAATATTTCAAAACTAGAGGGGAAGACACCATACCAGGCCCTCTGATATTGATTAGGCACAAGTTAGAAAACCTCTTCCACTTTTAAAATAAGATTGTTATTGTTGCAGGTTTTTTTGCCTCCTTTAATACCTACTGCACATTCTCATGGAACAAGTGCCTAAAAAGCATCAAGATAGAATCATTCAGGCTGTCAGTAGCAAATGCTCTAAGCTGGGGTGCATCAGTCGCCCCTGACACTGTGTAAGCAGATTCAGATGGTGAGGAAGCTTGTGGTAATTGCCATTGCCCAATTCCATTAAAACAGAGAACCAACTTTGCTTGGGCCAAAAGGAGCTCACTGCACTGACCTTTGGTAATTCTGCACTGACCGTTGGTAATTCTTTCTAAATCTTCAGAAGTACCTTAGGTATCTGTGGAAAGGGTGTAAATGCATAAAAGAACATTTCAGTCCAAGGGAATGAGAATGCTTCTGTCCTCCAAGCATGGCTGCAAGGATGTCTCAAGTAGAATTTTTTAACAGCCTGTTTTGGAAGGTGGAAAACAGAACTATATGAAGTGCTCCCCACATCTGAACCAAATCCAGGCAGACCTCTGGCCTGAGTTTCCATTCATGAGGGTCAATCTGGGATTTGTTTAGTTTGTTCGCCACTATGTTTTATATTTTACTCTGATGGGATGTATGAAGCCTGAAGCATCAGACAATGCTGTAGGGCTAGCTGTCTGGTCATGATTACCAACTGACAAAGAGGGCATGACTCTGTACACCCTTGTTTGTTCAGGAAGCATATGACAGTGGTTTTGCCTGTGACCAACAAAAGGAGGGTTGGAGACCATAACTGGTGAAGAACTTTTAAGGTATGAATCACTACTAACATTTCTTTGATGTTTATATGTTTTGTAGCAACCAAAGGACCCCATCTGCCTTGCACTTGAACTCCCCTGTATACTGCTCCCCATTAAAATCTGACAAGTCTGTCCAGACTGATTGAACTGGGGTCTGGAGAGAGGAAGGTAGGTTTGGATTGATAGACATCTGATTCCTGCACCACTGTAACTCTCATTTCACAAAATCCAGCATTGGTAACTGGAACTCTAACGGATGTAGGTACTGGGTCCAAAACTTTTTTTAAGTACCATTGAATCTTTCTCATGTGGAGTCTGGCCAGTGGTGTCATGAGGATCTTCGATGCCATAAACCTAGAATTTTGAAAAACTCTCTCTTGCAGCAGTTTTATGAAGAGAGAAATCCCTGAAAATGTTCAGAAAAGTCAGGACTTTGCCTTCTGGTAGAAAGGCTATACTTTTTTTCTGTGTCCACCATACACACCAGGAAGACAATTCTTTGAGAGGATGTGAGAGAGGACTTTTGTAGGTTCAGCTTGAAGTTGGGAGCATCCTATAGATGTAAAGTCACCATGGAAGTATGGTCTGGTAGAAAGATGGACCATCTGCAGGGTGAGCATTTTGAATATGGATACTTTTTGAAAAGTACTTTGATATTGCCAATATGACACTGGTCTCTACTATAGCTGCTTTTTTGACCAAAAAAATTCTAGTGCAAAATTATTTTCCTTTTTGCAGTGCAGGAACAGGTTCTATAACCACTGCTTGCAAATTATGAAGGAGTTCTGAAGAGGACAGATGTGTCTGGTCTGGTGGGTGCTGGGGAAGTTCCCTTCAGGGAGGAGGATGTTCTTTCCACTACTAAGAGTATCCTCACTAAATTATTCTCAGCACCCACTTGTCTGAGAATATTTGTGTCCAGGCTGCTGGGTAGAGCTAAAGCCTGTGGGAAGGTAAAACAGAAGGTGGGACAGGAGGAAGGAAAGGGATGCTCTGAGTCTTGGAATCATCATTCTTTAGCAGGGGAAAGGTCTCTTTTTTTTTGGAAAGTAATCCCTTTTATTTGGTTTGGAAGCATTATCCTCCTGCCATTTCTTCTTGGTACCCTGACTCTTGTTAGGCTGGGATTTTTGTTTGTTCTGTCCTTTGAAATTGGACTCCTTGTTAGTGAGGACCTGGGAATATGAAACATTCTAGTTAAAATCAGGCATACATTTACATCTGTCATCCCATTGTTTGAGAATCTGGGTAGCAGCAGGACCAAACACAAATTCACACTTTAAAGGAGCATTCAAAATATCATGTTTAAATCCTCAGAAAAAGTCTGGTTATCTAATGAAGCATGTCTTCTCAATACAACAGAAGTAATTGCATTTCTAGAAATTGTGTTCACACCTTCTCATGCACTCCTCACATGTTTCAAAATCCAAGTCACATTAGACACAATCTCATTAATACAACACTTATGTTCAGCAGGCAAAGATTCAGGAAAATCATCTAAACTGTAAGCACATTGCAAAAATAAATTTCCACATGAAGCCCTGATAATTTAAAATTCCAAAGACTAAATTGCTAGACAGACCTAATCATTTGCCAATTTTATTTGGTGGTGTAGGGTTAGATGAAGCCAAGGCTCTCTCGTTAGAGATGTGCAAGATCAGACTACACTTTGTATTTTCACATAGCTTTTTTAGGAAATGGTTCACTAGTGAAAGAGGGTTTTACTTGCAGTTTTATAGACAATTTCTAAAGCCGGTAACAGCAGAGGAACAGTCAAAGCATTTGGAATCTCATGCTCATTAAGATAACACTTGCTTAGGCTTTTCAGACCTGTTCACCTTCCAAATAATCAGATTGGATGGACTCACTACTGTCTGCATCACAGTCCCTAGCAAAATCTAAGGTACGAGACTGATCTCAAGAGAAGGTAGCATCATAGTAGTTCTGAATAGGAGCGTAGTATCCAATATTAGCTGACTACAAAACTGTCTTAGCTAAGGAAACCACATCAGCCCTGTACATGGCTTGATCACCTGTCGTGCAGTGAGGTTTCTGTTTCTTCTTACTATGAAGTACACTGGAGGACAAAATATCTGATGATAGAGTATTATGTATGGCAAGGAGTCTCTTTCCCTGGATGTCTCCTGTATCTAAATGGTTTGATTCTGCCATACTTAAACCAAGTACTGGAAGAGCCTGGAGGATGTGGCTGACCCCATACTATACAGGGCAGCAAGCTCACACAAGAGGGTGATAGAGAAAAATGTATGTGGTCTGTAGGCTGGTTTAAGGTAGCAACAGATTCCTAATCTGTAGGCTGAGGCATGTTTTTGTTGAGTTTTGTTCCTTTTAGGTGCAACTGGATTTGATGTAAACTGGGGGAACCATATCAAGATCCAGCATGCCAGGGGGGAAAAAAACACCAGCCAGAATACACTGACACTATTAATGTCTGACTGAGGGCAGCAATAATAGAAATATAAACTATGTTTCCACACAGCAAATAGGGGTAAACTGCATAAAATATAGCAGAAATAGTTCAAATTGTGCTAAGCTTTGTTCTACAATCGGCACAGTGTTGTAAACAGCACCCACAGTAACAATGCCAAGTAAAATTCACTTGTCCAAATTGTGACAAAAAATCAAGTATGTGCCCTTAAATCTAATAGAAAACTTTTAAAACAGCATGAATAAGCATTTACTTAGAGAATCCCTTATTAGAAATGAAAAAAACAATATCCACAGAAAATCCAAATAGAATAATTTCTGCTACAATTATGATTTAATGATAAAAAATGTCTATATCAGTGTTAAATCAGAAGTAAAGATAATAAAAATGAAGAAAAAAGAATGTCAAAAATGAATCAGATAAACAGCAGAAACAACGGGCTTCTTGGCACACTGCTCTACATGCATGAGACAATCCTTAGTGTTCAAATGAGATCACAGAACTTAAATTTTCAAGTACAAGTCATAATGTTGTGTCTTTCGGCTTTTCCCGGTTAGGGGTCGCCACAGTGGAACTCCAGTCTGCTAATGAGTGGCAGTAGATTTTTACGTGCCGAGTTGCCGGCTCTGATGCACAACCTTCAATGAAGGTACGCCCATTCACGCATGTCTCCACACAGAAGACGCTCTAGCTGAGAATCGAACAGGACAACATCTTAGTGTGAGGTGACAACACTACCGCAGCACCACCACCACAGTCATAAGTACAAGTACACTTTAGAAAATCCCCATAACTACATAAAAGCAGTATTAAGCATAAAAACAACACAATAGTAAGTTAGAACTCCTAGCAGTAAATAGCAAGAATATTAAAATCAAATATTGTCTGAGTCCAGAAGCTGTAATCCACCAATGCAGGCTGCTGAGGAAGCTTAACTCTGCCACTAAAAGACTGAGCAAATGACTTTCTTTGACAGGGGTTAGGCTTCCCCTGATGGGAGGGGCTTAGCCAATCTCTTATCACAGACAGTCAGAGGTGGGGATTATGAGCTTTGGAAAGTTGCCATTGTGGATTTGTGCAGGCACAGAACCCATAAGCAGCCATGGAAGTGTGAATGATGGACATATTGTGGATGCATGAATTAATCTTGTTTCTGATGAGTGGAATCTCCAAGAAGAAAGAAAAAAATACAATGGGACACATTTCTGATGCTGCAGTGGAAGAAACCTTGAAATTGTATAATACGTTTGAGTTTTAAAAGGAAGAAGGAATACATTTTGCATTGGTGAGATAAAAGTTTCAGACTTCCTGTGAGCTGAAACAGAATTTGTTGTTTATTGATTTATTCTTCACAATGTCCACAGAGTCTATTGATGCTTATGCTACTGATTTAAAGAATAATACAAACACTGCAAATTTGGCGAGTTGGATGATTCTTTAATGTAAGACAGAATCATGTGTAGTATCAGTAATGATGTGAAAGGAGGCAGATTACTGAGAAAATAGCATTTATCTTAACTAATAAAGTGAATAATATGTGCAGAGCAAGTCAGATTACATTGTTGCATTTAAAAGAACTCACTGAGAGTTTGTTGTATGTATACTCGCTTGTGAGACAGAAAAGCTGCAATCTAGTAAAAAAAAGAAAACACAAGTCATTAAATGTCTACCAAAAATGAGAAGCAAGACAGCAAAAAGTGAGACGGAGAAAGCATTTGTGCAGCAGGTGGAACTTACAGTCATGTTGAAAAGATGTGTTCTGCTGTTATTCAAGATTGTAAAAGAGTTGACCAAGGAAATCATGTTGTTAAAGTGTGCTAAATAAAAGAAATAACATTATATTTGAGCAGATTGCATGTATTGGAACACAGTCCCAAAATGTTTTGTAATACAATTTGTGTTGAAAATGTATACATTTGACTAGCATACAAGATAAAATGTACAGAAAAAATATTACAAGAAACTGAGCTGGACATTTTAAGAGTAATAGCTAAACATTAATGACTTAAATATTGCACTTGGACTAGACAGTGATATATGGTGTAGTACTATGGGCAGGATTCACAAAGCCTCCGTGTAAGAGTTACAAGGCTTACACGGAGGCTGCAGTTAAACGGTGTGACGTCAGCATGCCATGCATATGCATGAGGGCATGCTAAATCACACCTAAGGTTAACACGGTCCGTGTAAGACAGTAGGGGGCGTGTCCGTAGGGCGAGCTCTGCAAACGGACATGCCCCCAGAAGAGTAAAAGTCCCGAAAGTAAACCCCCACGACAGAGTCCGTGTAAATGTGAATAAACATAACACAACACATGCCTCCACAGACTATGAACATAAAATATATAAATGAACATCTTATATTTTTTTTTATAAGTTGTAAAGATGTTTGCCCGTGAGTGTGCTCGTTTGCGTGGGCATGCCCAGCGCTTAGCCACAGTTAGCAGTCAGTGGAAAAGCATATAAGAACTAAATATGCAAAGTAAGCCAAGAAGCAATAGCGTAGAGATAGAGATGTTGGCTGAAGAGGAGGCAGTCATGGATCGAGCCCCCACAACATCAATTTTTATTTTTAGTGAAATAAGCATGAAACAATTCCCTGACATATATGTACATATATAAAATTATATTTCATGTAAAATGTAATGAAATGGGCCATGTATTTTGAAGAAATGTGAGATAATAAAAAATAAAAAAAATGTCAAATGTGCCTATAGCTGAGCTACACTCTAACCAGTTGAGTATATCTGCCTGTAGGTGAGCAATGTTTTAACAGGTGTAAAATGAGTGCCTGTAGGTGAGCATTGTTTTAACAGGTGTAAAATGAGTGCCCATAGGTGAGCAGTGTTTTAACAGGTGTAAAATGAGTGCCCGTAGGTGAGCAGTGTTTTAACAGGTGTAAAATGAGTGCCCGTAGGTGAACAGTGGTTTAACAGGTGTAAAATGAGTGCCCGGGGTTCAGCAGAGTTCTAACATGCTGAAACTGTGTGCCCGTAGCTGAGCTGAGCGTAATATGCGTGCTGACAGTGAAACGACTTGTAAACCAGCGTGACCCATTTGCGCGGAGCTGCGCACTGCGCCAACAAGCTAACTGGCGGGCAACGTTGAGCAAGCTGTATCAAAACTGCATTTACACAGACACACCTTCCAGCCTGTGTAGACAGTCATAAAATATAAAAAGCAATGGCCAGGCTCGAATTCAGGATACCATGCACCATAGTCAAAGTACTGAACCACTAAGCCATGACAGTTGCTCTTAGAAATGCAGTAATAGCATATATATAGGAATGAATGGAAAGAGGAGAATGACAAAGCAGGTTTTGTGAAGCTGATACAATTCCAAAATGGCCAATCACAGATAAGTGTGGGAAAAACAGCATATATAAGCCCCATAGGCAGGAATACACAGCATAACCGATTGTGGAACCGACTTGCAGTCAGGATGGCAGGTGTAGGAGAGGGTAGTTGCTTCCGAGCACAGAGGTGGGGCATTGAGGAGTCCAAATATATGGTTTGGCTCCTCGTCCATGATCATGAGGCCCAAGTCATGCAGGACCAGGTCCTGTGGGGAGCATATAGGGCTGAGGCATGGGACCGGTTGGCACATGATCTCACAAGTGCCACAGGAATACCAAGGACTGGTGAACAGGTCCATCACCACCATGCGGACCTGAAGAGACGGAAGCAGGACCAACTGAACCGTTGGATCCAGGAGGCCCGGCAAATGCCCAACGCCCCACTACTGAGTAAGTTACATGTAATTATCTATGTAAGAAAGTAACCTAGCTGGTATTATGGAGATGTGTATTCCAATATTACTTCATTTATATTGCAGCTGCAGGTGTCCGTTCTGCGAACCGTCAAGCCTATGCCGATAGGCTGGTGCGGTTGCACCACCAGGCAGGTCAGTAATTCTCTCCCTGTAACAGTAAAAAAATATAAGTATGACAGCTTGCAAAAGAGTGCAGTGTAGTCACTTATTAATAAAATGTGCAAGTAGCAGTGTAAGAGAGTTTGTAAGTATTGTTTGATTACAAAAGTGTGATGCAGCCTGTAATCCAAAAATAAAAATGAAACAAGTCTGAAATAAAGATGTCCCACCTGTAATATAATAGTACATAACCTGCAGCAGGCTGAAAAGTACAGCTACAGAAGCTGAGTAGAACACATGTGTGAAATATATCCCTGTTTAAATTCTGAAACATGACACAAGTGAGACTGTTGGAAAGGATTGTTATAACTAAAAGTAAAGCATGTCAATAAAGCCTAGAATTAAGTACCATCCTGAATTGTAAAAATAAAACAAGTGAGAGAGTGTGAGAAAGAGGTATGAATCCACCAATAAAGTAGTAATAACTCCTGAATAAAGTATACTGCAGTCAGTACAGAATGAAATGAATGTGACAGGCAGAACCAAACAGCAACATGTGTTGAAAAAAGTACTGAAGCTGGAATGTGTGTCCCAAAAGCTGGATATGTTGCTCTCAGTTTGCAATATGCAGATAGTATGGTTGTATGAAATACCAAACATCCACAGTTGTCTATAGCCATATAAAGCAAATGTAGCAGGATGATGTAGCTGAACAGAGCCAGATATGAATGTGTATGAATAAATATGAAATGTATATTGATGTAGCAGTAACATTCCTATCACCAACCTGAATAAGTTATCACATAGGAAACTGTAGTCAGACCTGTAGTGTGTATATATCTGCAGCTAGTAGAAATGTACAGCATATGTATAGGTATTTGAAGTTGTTAATGAAATATTTCTTCACCCTACCCTATAACCACAAATAATCCATTCCACGTGAAATGGGTATGTGCATTCACAATTAACAACCCTGGACATTTGTCCTGTTGGTTCATACATATTTGCATGTACGTTGATGCATGTGCCCTGTTCATACATCCAAACCTGATGGCCTGTTGCCATCAATCAACTCTGCATGTTGTTGGATTGTGTATTGTTGTTCAAATTATGCATGTGTTATGCTTGCTGTTCAATGGCTTAAATTTATGGGTGTTTGGTTAATGGGAATACTAATGCATGCTGTTACAACTAATTGTGAATGGTATTGTACGTTACTAACCCAAACTGTCATAAAATAATGCAAAACATAGGATGACAGGGAAGGCGGGTTCCAGCAGACCCACCTCTCCCACCTCAGCTGGCGAGTGCACCTGGCAGTAGTGCCCAGGCCGGACCCACCTCTGGTGGCCCTGTGCCACCTGTGGGTGGAAGCACTGCAGGGGATGGGGCTTGTCCCCCCTCTGCAACCATGGCCGGAGGAGAACATCCACTCACCCTCCGTAGTGTCCGGACTGTGGTGCATAGGGAGATCTGGCACACTGTGCTTGGGCCCCTACTCCAGCTTGAGGGACGGGTGGCACAACTCTCGGGCATGTCTGCTGCCCGGCCTACACAGCCCCCAGCACAGCCCCATCCTGGGCAGTGAAGGCACAGTGGCAACTGCCCATGGGTGGGGATCTCAGTTCCACTGTCGCCATCTGTGGGCTCATGGGCTCGAGATATCCAAACATCCATCCCTGTCAATTGTGTAACCCCACCACGTGTCATACACCACCCCTGTATGTGTCTTGTTTGTCTTGTCTGTTAACCTCCCCTACCTACCTCCCCAGCTATACCAACTTCCTGTACCTGACATACCACTCTCACCTGAAAAAAAAAAGGGCACTCTGTACCCACAAAAAAATTACGCCCCATACATAGCTGCCCATTTTGCACACATGTCTGCTAGACATGTAAACTGGCAATTACAATTGGCTGTACAACAAATAATATTGTTGTCCTCACACCTCTCTCAGGGATGGAAGGTTTCAAATTTCACACCAAATTACAAACATATGCACAGCTGTTGCTGACGAAGAAATGGGCAGCTATGGGCCTTTCCTACATCCCTCCTGCAAAACCTGAGCTTGTTTTCCTACTGTCCTACCCTCTTTGTGCCCCCTTTTTCACCACTTTCCTATCTCCCCATTTTCTTTTCTTTAAAAGAAAATAGCACGGGTGTGCGCGAGAGTAAGCACTTTTAAGCAGTAGTAAGTGGGAGTGCGCTTCTGTGCACTTAGCTAAGCGTGTGTGAGCGAAGCTAAGCGGCAGTGTGCATGCGTGACCTCCATGCAAACCAGCGCTAACCTGCTTACAACTGCTTAAAAGTGCCTTAGTCACACTGAATGACAAGGCCTGTAGTTTTCTCAGCAGCAAAATAATATACCTCCCTCAGTCTCAAACCCAGGACCTTGGAAACACTAGCCTGCATGACTTACCACTAAGCCATGACTGCTATACAAGAACATTGTGCTGAAAGAAATATATCATAAAATAGTAGGAATTAATGTAAAGGCAATATAGCAAGTCTAGTACACAAAGCATGTCATGTATATTTACTGTCAAATCTAGTGGATTTGTAAAATAGTACTGTATGCTGAGAAACAGTCATGCTAGTTGGTAGCTACTAGGTAATAATGTCACAGTAGCATTTGGCAAGCCACACACATACTCAGAGCAGGGTAAACACTGCCATAGTTGAATAGTTAACACATCAGACATAGCAACTGTGACTGAGTTACAGGGATGTCCCTAATGTAAAAACAAATGTCAACTGTGTCCCACTGACACCCTTTCAAATGTACTAACAGTAGGCAGTAAGGTGTAACTACACATGCAATGGTAACTATGACTGACTGAAGGTATGCACCACCTGGACGTCACAAATGGTGTACTAATACATATGCTTCAAATAACCCACAGTCACAACTGCAGAATATCAGAATATGTCATTGGAGTAACCCACTGCTATGTACCATTCCATGAGGCTTATAAAAGATGCTCTGGAGAGTATCTGAGGCCTGCTCAGCAGCATGATCAAATACCCTTGTGTTAGAAAAATACATATATTCACATACATGCTGCCTAAAAAAATATATATTTACAATGTATGCTGCTTAGGAAAATGTGCATTTAAACATTCAGACATATATAAGTTGTGTGGTCAGATATATAAAGAAATGTGTGCTTTAGACAGGAATAAATGTGCTCAAATCTATATAGTATGAAATGTAATGCATTTAATTCTGTTTTACTAGAATAATAGTAGAAATAAACTTGCATATTATTGCTTGAAGCATAAGCTGCAGTGTAATCAGAAATTTGGCCTTGGCAGCATTCAAGCACAGCCTGGCTCATGTCTTTCAAGTAAAGATTATTTTGCAAAGTTAGAAAATAATAAATCTGTTCATGTGTATCTTCTTCCTGCTTCCACCAGAAGAATAGCCTTGTGCGCACCATCAGAGATAGTGTCCAGCTGGCAGAGCATGGAACAAAGGAAGGCATTTTAAGAAGAACTGCACCCATTGTATTCGAACTAATCTAAGAGCCTTGAATTGGCTACATCCTCAGAAGGACATTGTGACTGACCAGGTGCTTGCAAGGCTGTAACATTCTCATGGGAAAAAGACTTTTTGAAAAACACCATCTCAGCACTTTTTCATAAGTTACTATGATGTAAAGACCCTGTCACTGACCACGTCAGTGAGGTGGGCAAAACTGATAGTGACATGTATAAAAAATGGAGTCTTCCGTCAATAAAGCAGACAAAATTCTGTACAACTTTGTGTATGGTTTTTTGCCTCCTAATGTACATTAGAGTATAAGATACTTGAGTTCTCCTGCATTATTGTTTGTTATTGATTGACATTGTTTTTGAATAACTCAATGATTTTTACAGTCTGACTCTAACAAATTTATTTAACATTTTGGTCCTTCGAGCCGGAATTCCCTTGGTAAGCTGCAGGTCACAGAGTGCATGAGTGCTAATAAATCTGCGCAGGAGAAGCTGCCGAAAAAAATGGTTCTTCTTAAAGTGAAAAGACCTCCGACTGAATTGTTGTGTGTAAAGAGGCTGTCCACTTTCTGATCTGTGGCTGAAAAGCGGAAGACTGGGCCCCAAGGAAAAACAGTAAAAGCAGGAGGCTCAGGTAAGAAGAATTTCCCTCTTTGTCTTTGTTTTAGATCAGGGACCAGGTTACACTGTGCTATTGCTAAGGTTTGTGATAGCAGGGAGAGAGAGAGTCAAAGTATTGTATCTTGAGTCATAGATCAGGGAATAACAAAGCAAAGTAAACAGTCATTCTAGACACTACTGTGGATATGGGGAAATAAGATACCACGTGGTACAAGAGAAGGGTTACGTAACAGTCTTTTTAAGACATGAAAAATCAGTGCACTAAGAGATCACGAGATCCGCCCCTAACGGATAATGTGAAGCATATGCAATTGCAGTAAGCAAATAATGTGAGATATTTTGCAAAATGTGTTAACAACTATAAATTTGATAGTAAACTAAATAAACTTTCACTAGTTAAACTCCTTAAACAAGCTTTAATCTGATGCAGGGCGTCAGGCAAAAGAAAAACAGCACCAACTAGGCATACCTCAAGCACATAGGTGGATTGAGGAAGCAAATTGTAAAAAAAAAACAGAAGCTTAAAAATTCTGAAACATTTTTAGACAACAGAGTGAAAGGTCTAACAGACAGAATCTCTGAAAAATGAAAACTTAGAGCAGACTGGACTTGCATTAATTAATGCATACAACAGGGAAATGAGACAGTAGATGGATATTATGCTAGATTATTAAAATGCTTAAAACAACAATTAAAAAAAAAAAATACATTTTAAAAGGTTGCATTGCCTCTGTTAGTAGTTTTATTACAAGGCATATGATAAATCACTGAACAAGCAGGCTGCAAGCCTTACTTGAGTATGCTAGACGTACTGAAAGACACCTTAATAGTAAAAAGAAAAAGGCACAAGTCTTCACTGCTGAAGACGGAGCTGAAGTATTTGTATTACAGTCAGGTAAAAGGGCATCTAGCTAGGGACTATAAACAAAATAAGAAAGCAATGACAGAAGATAAAGGAGATGTGGACTGACTATATGATAGTGATAATAACCAAAAATCATCAGGAAAGGTTAATAAACAAAAGAAAATGTGAATGTAGTAGAGGGAATAGAGGAAGTACAAACAGATGTAGAGAATAAAATGAAAATAAAATTTTAGATTTAGCATTGTTGAGCCTGGAGCTCTACCTAGCAAATACAAAACCAGAAGTAACACTTCTGGTGGAGGGAAGAAAGGTCAAATTCCTGTGTGACTCAAGAGCGTCACGGACTTTGATACACCCCTCCAAGTTACCAAAACATTCTAAATCACCTGATTATATATTAGTAAAAGCAGCAAATGGACAGCTATACAGGGAACCACTTTCCCATAATATAGCAATAACTGACCCTGTTTCAGGTATGACTCAGAAAAGTAAAATTGTAGTTTCTGCAAAAATATCCAGTAAACTTACTGGGAAGAGACCTTGTGCAGGTATTTGGCATAGCAGTAGTTCCTACCATGCAGGATATGGAAGCACAAAGACAAATGGATGCTCTTGTGGTGTGATCAGAGGGTGAAGCCTATTATTGGTACAGCCAGGACCTAGTTATGATTGGTCCAGGGCAGTAACCAAAGAACTGATAAACGTAGCCATCAGTAAGGTACCTTCCCTTGACACTGATCAGCAGCACTTGTTACATTGTACTCCATACTACTGTAGCACACCAGGACCTAATAAGAAATATAAGTAAAAATCCTGCTGACAAATTAATATTACAAACTTTATGCTGGGATACTGAGGAAAACAGTGTAGTAAGCTGTTCATTACTCAGGAGTTCATGAGATTGTATAAGTCCAATAGACTGCCACATGTCAGCTTGACAAAAACAAAAGTGTTAAATGGGCAGACTTAGAAAAAAGGTAACAAAATGGAAAAACAGACTGATTTAAAAATGTCAGAACAAGGGATATAAAAACAAAACTGAATTGGTTGACACAGACACATACAGCTGTACACTTGCAATCTAGTAAGGACAGCTGATTAGCATTTTATTAAAAGAAAAAGAAAAGGCCTTGTGTAAAATTCCAACAACTCTGTGGTCAACAGGCAAGTTAAATGTAGGGCTTATTCAAGCAGCAGGACCAGTTACAATTACCCCAAAGTCAGCTTTTAGACCACAGAAAAACAATACATTTTGGAAAAGAATGCAAAAGTAAAAATTAAGCCTATAATAAGCAGCATTACTCAAAAAAGGAGTACTGGTAGAATCTCCTGATTCACCATGTAATACACCCCTATTTCCTGTTAAAAAAAAGCAAACGGGAATGGCAGATGGTACAAGATTTATAAGCTGTAAATAATGCAGTAATACCTAGAGCACCCACGGTGCCAGACCCACATACCTTGTTAAATGATTTAAAGCCACAACAGAAGTATTTTACTGTAGTAGATATAAGCAATGCTTTCTTTTCAATACCTATACATCCTGATAGTCAATATTGGTTTGCATTTACATTTCAGGGTAAAAGGTATACATATACTCGACTACCACAGGGATATTGTGAGAGCCCAATAATATTTGCACAAAAAATGGCTAGCAACCTGGCAGGGTCTACCCCACCAGAAAGTAGTCAAATTTTACTTTATGTGAATGACATCTTGCTAGCAGCACCCAGCAGCAGTGCAGGGTGAATACAGTAGCATTGTTAAAATTTTTAGTAATACAAGGACACAAAGTAAACAAGAGTAAGTTACAAACTTTGGGAAAAAAAACACAGGTTAGATACCTGGAATATATGATATTCAATAAAGGTAAAATACTAGATAGTGGGAAAGAGAAAAGAGGAAAAAAACAGCAATTTTGCAAGCACCCAAACCAACAACTAAAAAAGAAATAATGTCTTTCCTAGGTACAACTAATTTTTGTTGGAACTGGGTACCAAATTATTTTACAATGGAAAACAAAAGCAGAAATGGCTTTCTGCAGGTTGAAGCAGTTAATAGCTTCTTCATTAGTTTTAAGACTTCCAAGTTATCACAAACGTTTTTTTTTAGACCATAGATTGTAAGCAATGGTACATGACATCAGTATTAAAGCAACAACATGGGGATAAGCAATGCCCCATAGCTTACTATTCATCACAGTTAGACCCAGTGGTGCAATCTTTGCCTCACTGTGTACAAGCAGTAGTTGCAGCAGCAATGGCAGTACAGGTTTCAGCCTCAGTAGTGTTATTCCACCCTCTCACATTGAAAATGCCTCATGCAGTTGCAATAATTCTGCCACAAGAAAAAGTTTTATACCTTTCTCCTGCTAGACATCTTTCATGTATGACCATACTGCTGAGTCAACCTCATATAAACAGTTAGCTTTACCTAGACAAGATCTTACAAATATGCCCTTGGATAATGCTGAGGTGACATATTACGTGGATGGCTCATACAGAAGGGGTCCTACAGGGAAAAATCTGGTGGGGTATGCAGTAGTTACAGACACTAAAAATTTAAAAGCACAAACTTTGCCACACAACTTGTATGCTCAAGCAGCAGAACTGGTAATTTTGACAGGAGCATGTATTTTAGTAAAAGGCAAAAAAAAGTAAACATATATACTGATAATCAGTATGCTTTTTTTACAGTGCATGTGTTTGCACAATAATAAAGAAAATAGAGGGATGATTACATCCAGTAAAAAACCTATTAATCATGTGCAATTTATTTTGGAGCTATTAGAATCTATTCAGTTGCCTACCAAAGTAGCTATTTGTAAATGTGTAGCTCATACAAAACAACAGGATAAAATTTCAAAAGGTAATGCACGAGCTGATGCAGCTGCAAAGCAAGCAGCCTCAGACTCAAAAATTTTATTTTTTTAATGAAAAATTACAACCCTTTGAGATTTTAGATTTAGACATGTTAAAAACAATGCAAATGCTTACTACAACAGCAGAAAAACAAAACTGGGTAAAACAAGGTGCAATTTTAAGAATGGACTGTACATTTCCAAAGGAAAAAAAACAATATTACCGTCTAATTTATTTAGATATGCAGCTTTGTTGAGCCATGGGCAGAGCCATGTCTCAACAGGGGGGATGGTACAGTTAGTAAATAAAATATTCCAAACATATGGATACATAAATTATACAATAAAATTTTGTGCAGCTTGTCATACTTGTAACAAGCACCATGCACAAGGAGCATTTAAAACAAGCAAGGGAGTTTCCTACACCACCATATCCATTCCATACTATTTGTATGGACTCCATAGAGTTGAATAAATGTGAAGGAAAGAAATACTGTTTAGTGATCATAGATATGTTTTCAAAATGGGTAGAAGCTTTTCCAACCAGGAATCGAATGCAGCAACAGTGGCAAAGGCCCTAGTAAAGGAAATAATTCCTAGATTTGGCATACCGGAAAGAATCTATAGTGGCAATGGGACACATTTTGTCAATCAGACAATTCAACAACTTGGGAGATTTTTGGGATTTCCTTAAGGAATCACTGTGCTTACCACCCACAGTCAGCAGGACTGGTGGAGAGGTACAATGGGATTTTAAAAAACAAGTTAAGAAAGTTAATGAGTGAGACTCAGAAGAATTGGATTTGCTGTTTACCTCTAGCATTGCTGAGCATGAAAACAGTAACAAATGTAAAGGGTTTGATCCCCTTTAAAGTAGTATTTGGAAGGGCATATTATGTGCCTCAGTAAAAAGCTCTCATGCCTGCAGAGCTGGAGGCTGACAGTTCACTAGCTAATTATATAAAGAAACTGCTTATAAATAAATCTGTTTTGCAGTTTAACTCTTTTTCAGACAAAAGAACTTTCAGCTGAATAAAAACTTTGTGACTGATACACAAGGGCAAAATGGCCAAGAGTAAAGCAAACAAAAAGCAGAGCAACCCAAGAACTATTGCATAATTATTTTATTAACTATAAGTGTGACAATTTTTCTCTTATTGTGGTTTTTCCCTGCACTCAACCACACAAGTGAAAGTGAAAAGACGTGATGAACTGTTTATAGACTGGCATCCAAACTTTAACACGTACCTGGCCATGAAGCAAGTGTATACAGAAACTATGCACATTTCAAATTGCTGAGTTTGTACAGCTATACCAACAACATATAATAGACTTTAACGTCCTCTGTCCCTCTGGGGATAAAATGAGACTTTGGAAAGTTTTTTATACAGAAACTGTGAGATCACAGGACAAAATTGCTTTATTTTTACCTGTTCACACAAAAAGGAGTTGTATGTTTCTACAAAGTAATACCCTCCAGGTGGGCTGGAGTAATGGTAATATAACAATGTCTTATAAATGTTACATTAAAGTCAAAAGTGGGGGTACTGTTTGTAATACTAACCATGATTCATATCTGAGTTCAATGAAAACTACATTAAATGCAGTATGTGACAATCCAGTCTTAACTAAGCAATTGTCTATTAAGAATAGAAAAATGTTTCATGCAGGGATAACACGTATCAGTACCAAAGTAATGATTTTATTTGTGGGAAAAAGGCATATAAATGGTTACCTGAGAATTGGTCCCGCAGTTGTTTTTTGGGTTATCTGGTTTCAGCAATAAGACATACTGCAGAATTACCTTTGGGTAAGATACGAAACGTAAGGAAAACAGCTCGAGAATCTGAAGGTCCAGTGAAAAAAAACCTGTGAATCCAGTTGGTAAAATCGAAGCTGGTTGAAAAGGCCATAATTCAGTGAAAGACAAAAGTAAATTGACTCATATGAACTTGGGCAACAGTGTTATATCCAGGGCAGGAATACCACCAGCCTACGGAGCAGTCAAATCGATCTGGGAGCTGAGAAAGCTGTCAAAAAGTCATAAGCAATGCAACTTTTTCCACCCTAGAATTGATGACTAATGAACTGAATGCAATAAAAACTGTTGTGCTACAAAATCGAATGGCTCTTTACTTCACCCTAGCGGCAAGAGGTGGTACACGAAGAAGAATGCTGTGCGTACATTCCAGACAACCAACATGAAATCAATGACCACCTAGAGGTAATTCAGCAAGTATCAGCAATGACTAAACCAGGCCCAAACCCACTGACGGACTTTTTCCAGAATCTGTTTGGGGGGGGGTGGGGTTCCATCCTATTAAACATTTAATTGCTATTTGTGTGGGTATACTCCTAATAGGAGCATGTGTTTACTGTGAAATTCCCTGCATGAAAAAATTAATCAAAAATTTGTTGATATATCTGCTACTGAAACTTTTTGCCAAAGTGTTGAAATTAAAAGATTAATTTCAAATGAGGCTTTTTCTGAAATATAAAACCAATGACTAACTTAGCTGAAAGTCCTTGAAAGGAAAAGGCTAAGGAATGAAATTATACTGTTTATGTTTCAAATAGAATGAAATGCATTAACAGGAGGGAGAATGTTAGAAAAATACATATATTCACATACATGCTGCCTAAAAAAATATATATTTACAATGTATGCTGCTTAGGAAAATGTGCATTTAAACATTCAGACATATATAAGTTGTGTGGTCAGATATATAAAGAAATGTGTGCTTTAGACAGGAATAAATGTGCTCAAATCTATATAGTATGAAATGTAATGCATTTAATTCTGTTTTACTAGAATAATAGTAGAAATAAACTTGCATATTATTGCTTGAAGCATAAGCTGCAGTGTAATCAGAAATTTGGCCTTGGCAGCATTCAAGCACAGCCTGGCTCATGTCTTTCAAGTAAAGATTATTTTGCAAAGTTAGAAAATAATAAATCTGTTCGCATGTGTATCTTCTTCCTGCTTCCACCAGAAGAATAGCCTTGTGCGCACCATCAGAGATAGTGTCCAGCTGGCAGAGCATGGAACAAAGGAAGGCATTTTAAGAAGAACTGCACCCATTGTATTCGAACTAATCTAAGAGCCTTGAATTGGCTACATCCTCAGAAGGACATTGTGACTGACCAGGTGCTTGCAAGGCTGTAACATTCTCATGGGAAAAAGACTTTTTGAAAAACACCATCTCAGCACTTTTTCATAAGTTACTATGATGTAAAGACCCTGTCACTGACCACGTCAGTGAGGTGGGCAAAACTGATAGTGACATGTATAAAAAATGGAGTCTTCCGTCAATAAAGCAGACAAAATTCTGTACAACTTTGTGTATGGCTTTTTGCCTCCTAATGTACATTAGAGTATAAGATACTTGAGTTCTCCTGCATTATTGTTTGTTATTGATTGACATTGTTTTTGAATAACTCAATGATTTTTACAGTCTGACTCTAACAAATTTATTTAACACCTTGTAAGTGTCAAGGCCCACACCATGGCCAGACCACACTGCATGCAGTAACACCCTACCACAACAAACACATAGGGAATTGCTGCCCAAACAGATTTAGCAAGCATTACAAGCTGTGAATGTAAATGGAAAATAGGAAAGCCATAGCAACACATTACAGGAAAGACACCTAGCAGGCATACAACGAGTGAATGTAAAGGCCAAATATTGAAGCCATAGCAACAGATTGCAAGAGCCACTGCTATATACCAGTTACACCACAATCTCCACAGGAATGCACACACACCCATATACACAGTATTACTAGTCATAGGTGTCAGTTTACATACACACGGAGAAGAGGACACTGGATGAAGGAATACTCAGCTTACAGAACAACATGCATTGCAGTGTCTACAACACAGCCTGAAATATGAGAGACATACCAACCCTTACACTCACAGAACAGTGTCCACAGCAAACCAGCATGGTCCCCACCCTGATAATCTGAAAGGGCTACACCTACCTAACAGACCTTTTTATAGCACAGTCCTGTAATCACAGTGAGAACTGCAATCACTACACAACAGGCTGCATGCAATTAGTAAATGCTGGCTAACAACTGGTGCAGAGGCCATCACATGGACATGTGCAGATACCTACAAAGGCATCCTGTACTCCCAGTCCACACATGCAATACTTTCATTGCACCCACTGGAGGTAGAGAGAGAGAGAGAGAGAGAGAGAGAGAGAAAGAAAGAGAAAGAAAAAAAAAACCTGTAACAACAAAACAAAGAGGCTGACAGCAGACCAAGTAACTGCAAGCCTACTCAAACAGCTGCAACAAACATAGGTAATGGAAAAGTACTACTATAATACTCTACATACTGTGAACCCTCCAGATGTGTTATTGGTCTGTATCTATGTATATGAAGATGTGCATAGGGCCGGGGACATACTACAACTGTCACTGAAGGCACCACATACATATGTATGTGATGGTAGCTATGTGCACATAGCAATGTAGGTTGTAGTGCAATGTACAAGTAGGTTGTACAGTCATGGATGTTCAGCAGTACGTTACTGTGTGTATACATATGTGGAACTAAAAAGGAGTATATATATATATATATATATATATATATATATATATATATATATATATATAAAACATGTGTATACGTATGTATATCAAGATATGCATGTATATATATATATATATATATATATATATATAATATTCATATGTGTATACATAGAGAGGGATGTAGAAATACATAGACATATATAGTTTCAAATTGTCATAGTTTAGTACTAGGGTATCTGCAGACAGTGTATAGAATAGATTTATAAACTTGCGCCTCTGTATAGTAGTGACACAGTGAAGACCCCCCCTACATAATAGCATTAGTTTACTGTGCCTCTGTCTAGTAGTGACACAGAGATGACCCCTGCTGTAAACCTATGATCTCCATCCACTCGTCAAGAATGCACATGAAGAGTGTCAGTGAGGGTCTCTGCCTAACATGAACTGGGATCCTGTTCCACAGTATGGGAAGCCTCTAGTGATGGATCTGTCCCTACAGTATGTCCTATTCATATGTGTGCTGAGGTTTAAATCTGTAGCTGTTGTGGTTCTGATGGATTTGGATTGTATGAGGTGGAACATGTCCATCAATACCTGATTGGACATGGCCTACTACATCAGGCACAGATCACCCCTATGTAGGCAGTATGCTATGGAATAGAGCATGAGTTACGTTAGTCTGGCAGCATATGACAGTTGTTGGAGACCCTTGATCCTCCTGGTGATGTACTTTGGGGTCCCCCTAGCTGTTGCAAGTGCCAGGTGAGGTACATACCAAATGGGGCATAGTACACAGTCATGGGTCTGATAAGGGAGGAGTATAGGGGTACAATGACCCCTTGTGATCTGGATGTGAATCCCTTCATGATAAGGTGGGCAAGGTAGGAAGTCTATCCAACCACTTTGGCAATGTGGGTGTCAAATGAGAGGTCAGCATCGATCAGTGTCACCAGGTGTCTGATTACTTTGTCTGTACTCAGTGGGTTACTGTCTCTGTGATAATATGTGGGTACCTTGACCATCCAAAAGGGTATGAGTATACATTACGTGGCATGCAGTTTAAGGCCATGACTCCGGCACCAGTTGTCGGTGTCCGTGAGGCCTGTCAGTAGGATGTATGTGTCAGCTGGTGTATCGACTATGGCGCCTAGTATGCAGTCATCTTTGAACATTGTCAGCCACTACCCTCCCATGTCTGCTTCCACATCTGAGAATTATATGCCGAACATGAGCGGTCCCAGGACAGAGCTCTGTGGGACACCACTTGTGACTGGCTCTGAGTCTGACATGGCACCAGTGAGTTTGACTGTAGGGTTTCTATCCATTAGCCGGTTTGCAACCCATCTTGTGACATATGGATTTACATTTCAGCTGTTGATCATGTCTATGATGCCAGAGTGCGGTATTGTGTCAAAAGCCGCAGGCAAGTCCAGGTAGGCTGTATGGACCGCTGTGCCCTCGTCAATGGCTCTAGTGACTGATTTGAAAAGGTCAACCAGGTTCATAAGGCAGGATCTGCCCTCTACAAAGCCAAACCAGGTGGGATCAAGTGTCTAAGTCCCCAATGTCTCTGTGTATGAGTACCATAATGATCCTTTCCATAGCGTTGCAGACCAGGCTGATTAAGCTTATGGGGCGGTAGTTACCAGGGTCTGTAGAGGTGCCTCCTGTGTGGAGTGGGACTACTGTTGCTGTACGCCAGTGTCCAGGTACATATGCTGTAGTAAGGCTACGGTTGAATAGCATTTAATGTGCATGTGTAGCTCCTCTTGCAGTTCACATAGCATGCAAACTGCAATACCGTCGGGTCCCATTGATGCTGTGTTTACAGCTTTGCTGAGGGTGGTTCCCAGTTGGACATCTGAGATGACAGGGAGGTTACAGTCAGCTGGGATAAGTAATTCCTCATGTGTGGGTGAGGGAGGGGAGAAATCTGCACTGAACCTGTCTGCCAGAATGTTGGCATTATCTGTGTGTTCAGTGTAGCGTTTGTCACTGTGAACTAACTGTGAACATATCTGAGGGTTCCCACCCAGGTGTGTAACATAGCAGAAGAAGGCCTTGTGGTTATCTGTAGTGTCCATAGCAATGTCCCTCTCATTGTTGACCTTGCATGTTTGTACGACAAAACGTATCTTTCTACTACTGCTGATCAGAGATGCCGTAGCTTTATGGAATTATGCTCTGCCGTGCAGTAGCTACCTTCTGTTGTTATACAATTTGTTCAGTGCTGGGGTCCACCAGACAGGACACCTGCCCTTGGTGGAGAGGGTCATGGTTTTATTTGTGATTGCATGATCCATGCATTCTTGGAGATGTCCGTAGAAAGCATATGTGAAGGTGTCTGCATTGTGGGAAGTGGTTTCCACTTGCCCAGTGGGCATTAAGGATACCAACTCAGTTATAAGAAGTGTAAAGTCGGCATGTGAGAGGTTTCCCACTGTAGCCTTTTGTGTTGTGGGGGAGGTGGGATATGTATATCCAGGGGGAGTAGTCTGTGGTCAGATGTGACTAGTGAGGGGTATACTTCCGGTGTGTAGGACATTGTCCCCATGTTTATGATGATCAGGTCTAGTATATTATCTCTTGTTGTGGGAGAGGTGACTAGTTGTTCCATTGCATTTGACTTAGTGAATTCCGGGAACCTTTGGGCTAGGGTGTTTGGGGTAGAATAATGCACCCAGTGTATGTTAGGGTAGTTGAAGTCTCTCAATATGATGGTGTGTGGTGGGACATTCATATCCTCCAATGTCTTCAGGAAGGCTGACTGTGGTTCCTGAGATTGGGAGGGTGGTCTGTAACATGCTACCAGTTGTATAGCAGGTTTGCTTATGGTTATCTGCACCTGGATGGTCTGTGATGCTTCATGTGTTGCCACTAACCTGGAGGTGTGGGTGTCCTTCATGAATATGGACACACCCCCTCCCTTTTTGTTTTGTCCCGAGTCCTGGGGCCAAAAAGCATGATACGGGGTATAGCCTGGTACTGCTGGTGTGCTCTCAGGAGCCTTGAACCAGGTTCTCACTTACTGCACAGACATCGAGATTGGTAGAATATGTACGTACAGATATATGTAATACACACATACATATATAGATATCTGTAGAGACATATACATATACAGATAGATCTGACTGACAACAGATATGTCTGTATATGACTATCTCTCTCTCTCTCTGTCCCACCCCCTCACACTCTCACTCTCCCTGTGTCTCTCTCTCACTCTCTCCCCCTCTCTCCCCACATCTATATGTATATATCTACATCTATATATACATATTTTGTATACATATATACAAACATATATATATATCTATATACAGATATAAATATATCAATATATATATATATATATATATATATATATATATATATATATATATATATATAGACTGAGTGAGGCACATGTGTGCAGATGTCTTGCAACAGGTGCCTGGTGTCAAAGGCATGGAGTAAACACCAGTGTGGATACTGGAGTACCATACCCCATTCAAGAACACTGACACCAGTAACCACCACATATGTACATGCCTGCCCACCACTGCATGTGTCAGGGGGGAACAGGGGCAACAAGTGTACAATAGGCTCCACATTGATATACACAGTGGCACACTAGTCCTGTAATACCTGTACATGGAATCTGTCAGCGGACATGGTGTGTCCGATATGGACATGTAGGTCACTGTACCCCTCCACACCCCACAATGTCCTACACGGTATGTACCTCCCATGACAGCTACAGATATGGAGAAGGACACAGACATATGCAAGTAACTGTATCAATGTACTCAAACACCACAGAGCGCACACAGACTACCTACACAGAGGTTACCACTGCTGGATATACATAGTTCGGTCACACCCATGACAGTTGTCTAACAACCATGGTAACACCTCCAACATCCACAACACAAATTACCTATGTCTGTCGTCCTTGTCACTGCAGTATAGAGCACATGGTGGAGGTACAGGACCCTACCCACAGATACGACATACCCTGTAGTAGACCACACAGAATTAAGGAGCAAGGCTCCCCATGAGTAGAGGTCAGACATACCCCTGCTGAATGTTATGCAGATAGGTAATATGCCATATGAGTCACCCTGTGTAACTGTTTGTAAGAAGCAGGTACGATCATAACACATGTGTCACAAGGGGCAGGGTAGCATAACAGTATGCTGCTGTAGGCCCAGGGCCAAAAGCACACTACCTACCTAAGACACAATGCACACCCATGAACACATTGCAAATGGAATATGTGAGGTGGAATGAGTGTGCTAGTGACTGGGTGCATGTTGTGTACTGGTGTGATTGCTCACCATGACTGTCTGTCTGTCATGGTAGTGTGTGTCCTTGGTGTGAGGCCAGAGACAGGTGTGTGAGGTATTGCGATCAACACATACTACATTTCCATATGTTGTGCTGTGTTACCCTGTATGTCACTGTGGTGTAGGTAGGGTTATGGCAAGTAAGAGTAGTGTGTATTACCAGTGAAATATGTAACATGCATTGTGTGCAGTGCATGGGCTGATAATGTTCCCCATACAGTACCTTGATACAAACCCCCAGTGTGAGGTTGTGTATTGTACCTAAAACAGTGTGTTGACTGCTGCAGTATAGTAGTCTGTCATATGGAGTGTGCCAGGTACTGTTGCACAGTTGTCGGATGAGCACTGATATCTGGTCATTTACATGTGTATCCCCCAATAGACAGACAGATGCTATATATGGTGCTTAAGTTATATCACTGCAGTCAAGTATTATGTGTATTATGTGTGCCATAGTTTGCTGACAGATATTGCTGACATATTTTCCTTCTCCTTTTCAGGGCTATGGTTCACCAGCGGAACCCTGTCTACTCCGCTGCAGAGGAGGAGGAGATACACCAGAGTCTGGTGTGGGATTTCACTGTACTCTTTTCCCGCACCAGCCAGAACCAGCAGGAGAGGGCTGCACTGTGGCAAGACCTGGTCCATCGGGTAAATGACATAGGCACACATAACTGGACATATGAGCAGGTACGCCATCACTGCAGTGATTTAATTAGAAATGTCCGCTAGCATGCGTCGGATATCCACAGGCAGCAGCTTGCCACAGGTAGTGGGGTGGCTAGACATCCCCCCCTCACCAGACTGGAGGGACTACTCCTAAGTGTTGTGGCTCCAGCACAACAGCAACAGCAGCAGCATACATGTGTAATGATGGAGGCTGGAGCCACACAGCAGCAGAACACAGAGCGTGCAGGTAACATGCCATGTGTATAGTTGACCATTCTGTACACTGTTAGGTTATGCATGTGTGAGATGTGTCCTCGTTTTGTAGCTGTAATCTTGGTAATTATTGTGCAATAGTGATATCCTCAATATCTGCAGTACACCTGTGGAAGCTAACTGTTGCACTACTGAACTGTATCATGCCCACAGTATCAATGGCACAGTTGTGCCCACTGACAATAAATGTCTCTTTTCTGCAGGTCCCTCTGGTGTAACAGCAAGGCAGCCTATCCATGCTGGTGAGTGTATAATACCATTACCTTCAATACTCTTGATACTAATAGTAATAATAGGCTGCAGCAGTAGTGCTATGTGTTTGATTGCAGGTGTGTTTGTGTCTGTGGGTTGATATCTCATATACTGAGGTGTGTGCATGTGTGCATGTGCCCATGTGTGCATGTGTGCATGTGCCCATGTGTGCATGTGTGCATGTGTGCATGTGCCCATGTGTGCATGTGTGCATGTGCCCATGTGTGCATATGTGCATGTTCCCATGTGTGCATGTGTGCATGTGCCCAGGTGTGCATGTGTGCATGTGTACATGTGCCCATGTGTGCATGTGTGCATGTGCCCATGTGTGCATGTGTGCATGTGACCATGTGTGCATGTGTGCATGTGTGCATGTGCCCATGTGTGCATGTGTGCATGTGTTGTGTACATCAGTGGTGACAATGTGTACACATTGTAAACTGTGTTTCCTGTCTTACTCCCACAGGTTCTGGTGGTGCTCTGGTGTCGTGCCACAAGGAACCTGAATCAGCTGCTGTGGATAGTGATAATGATGATACCTGTGTAATGGCAGAGGTAGCTGCGCCAGGGTCCGCCATTGGTCAGCCAATTGACACTACACAGCTGTCGACCCCATCAATGCACACAGTCATCCTGCCAATACATCCTTTGTCACCAATGTCCCTAGGTGATGGACAGGATACAGTGGGCATTGACCAGGGTAATGTGGTAATGGTGGCACATGCATCCCCACACAGCAGCCATGGCCAGTGTCCTGACACGGTACCACACAGGCAGACGTCCATGGGTTCTCGTGGGAGCATCCGTGGGCATACCGCCCCTGTCAGACGTGCCCACAGAGGTCTTTCAACCTCAGCTATGTTTCAGGCTGTAATGCAGGCACAGTCATGTATGGAACGGTACACCAGACAGGGTCTGAAGGAGCTGAGAGCATGTCGCACAACCATGAGTGACAGTATGCGTGATGTTGCGGCTGCCATCCTCAACTTCACCGAGGTCAGTGACAGACGTTGGGGGGACACATTAGATCTGTTCCACAACTACATGTCCATGAGCCAGGGCAATGGTGGACGGTTGAGGCATTGACGTGGCCGTATGCCAGCAACAGCAGCAGCTGGCAGCCATCGCAGATGACAACAGGCCCGCGGTCGCTCACATAGTGCCAGCAGCAGCCCCAGCAATGCTGGGTCTGTGCTGTCATCAGACTGCCCCAGGAGACCATGTGCACGTGGCGCTGGACAGTCCCAACAGGGACCTGTCTCCAGTCACCAACCACCTGCTTCTGATGACAGTACCCAGTCTGGCTTAGTACCTGATACGGTCAGTAGCACCCCTGCCAGGCACAGGTACCGTATCTGTGGCCACAGACAGTGATCTGTATGACCTGGCAGGTACAGTCTGTGGCTGTCCACAAACACCTGTATATGGCAGCCATGAGGTGGGACTGTGTGCATTCATACACACATGCAAAGTGATAACACCTAGGGCTACCGCATACACGCACACACTGCATAAACATTGCCCCATCTTGTACTGCTGTCCCTCACCAACACACACACACACAGACATGTCAATTGGTTGTATCAGTGGCAGACTCAGGCATACCAGGTACACACCCTGTGCATATGATGAAACTGTGCCACCTCCTGCAATCTGTAAAATCGGTGCAGGAACAGGTTAACATGGTGCTGATGCACAGGGTGAGTACATAGATGTATTGTAATAGTATGATGTTGACAACAGTACAGTGTAATGATAGCATTGTGGGTATATACCAGCATGCCTGATGCAGTTACAGTATGAATGTCATTGTATTGTTTTGTACACCCATAGTAATTACCACAGTGTTCTGTCTGCACATCTTTGCATACTGGTGGTGAGGCTGTGAAGGGATGGCCACCTACATAGGTAGCACAGGGGATACAACAATGTGCATATTGATACTCAATGATGGCCATGTCAACTGCGAGTTGCATGCTGTCCACACACGACTCTGCAATGCAGATGTTTCAGCATGTTGATATCTGTGCAGTATTACACAACAGGTTCAAGGCTCACAAGAGCACACTAGCACTACAAGGTCACACCTCATACCATGCATGACAGCACCAGAACACAGAACTAACTATGACAGGAGGGAGAGTGTCCATACATGTCAAGGATACTGTGGTGACAGGACAGGTAGCATACATCATACTAAGTCTGGAACTGCTGAGTGAGGACTCAGTGTCTGTATTTGACATGTGTATTATTACAGGTATGAGCACTTGGGTATCAGGCCAGTTATTCAACATTACGAAGGTACGTGGTCTATACACTTGTGTGGAGTGCAGCTGGACCCAGCCCGTCTGACCTGTGAATGTCTGGGTACTGGCTTATAGTGCCTGCATATATGCACTGTTACCTACTGGAAGTCGTACACCTTGTTTGTTGTAGCATAGTCTACATACAGACCTGCTGACTATAGCTTTGTTTGTATGCATGTTTGCCTGTTATGTTCCTGAAACACTGATTCCACCTGCAGTGCAGATATACAGTGCATCTGTGGATCCCTAGTGACATCTGTATTGCTTACTGTACTGATGTCCATGTGTCACTTGACAGAACGTCACTGTTTGTCCTGTTTGCATGTAGCTTGCCTGTAACACATTGCATATGACTTACCTCACATTTGCTCAAGACAGCATTCATATATGCCAGCACTAACAAATCAGGAGCACTGCACCCTCACATAGTCACCTTGAGTACCTTGTTCCCCATTGGCCCTATGTGTCGTCACTTAGTATGGGAGTCACAATGTTATGGTAGCATGTGCAAAGGTCACCTGTCGATCTACTCTCAGGTCCAGTTGGTGAATCTGTGAGTCATGTGGCAATGTTACAGCTGCCTCATGTACACAGACAACCCTCTCCCCTTCCCATACACGTACAACACATGTGAGAGATGCAACCACATAGTCAAACTGGGGGCTAAGCTCTGTTAACACAGCACTGGCATTCCCTGTCAGGTGGAGTGGGATACTACAGTGAATACAGTACCAGTCTCCCATAGAGCTGCCACGACCGCAATCCAAACACAGAAACACACAGGTACATTATTGGGCTCTCAGAATAGCATCCTGCCTGAGCAGCTGACACCTGCAAAGCAGACACACAAGCAAACGTTAAGCCAGAGCAGAGAACATGCAACACATAGCTCACAAAGCCTGTGCGCCAAACAGTCACAGGCCATACGGCTTGACAACACACCTGCTACAGTTGTATGAGGTACCTCTATCATCACGTACACTGAGGTCCTGCTCCCAGGCTGAACAAGGTGACGGTCACACCGAGCTGCCCGTCGGGCACTATGATCCGCCACATAACACAAGCATACTGGTCGCTCCAAGGCATGTAGAAGTATGACTCAGTCATTGTCTGTACCAGTGTGTATGACCTCTGACGCACCTCCCTGGACTACATGTTAGGGGACATAGAGGGGCTCTCTGAGCTTGTGGCACAGGCTGGTATGACCCTGGCCTTGAGTAGCATCTCACCCTCACCAAGAATGCTGCTACAATATGTAGACAGGATAATCAGTTTCTGCAATTAACGTATCTTTCAGTGACATTCAAAGGGGATCCAATGCCTGTCAGTGTGGGATTACATGCTAGACAAGCCACATTGCTTTGCTTGGGACAGCTTGCACCTGTCACCCATGGGCCGTTGTATATTGGCAGAGGCTGTTGCTACACACATAGTGCCTTTGTATGCAAGGCTGACATTACATAGCCCCCTACACAGGTATCACACGGGATAGGACACTAATAGCAATGCTACTCAACAGCAGCAGTGTAAACCTCAAGATGCATGCAGTGGAAACTGTCCTTAGCATGGGGTACAGCAATATCCGTGCAGTAACAGACTTCTGGTACAAGGCTCTCAGGTGCACACCATCAATGCCAGGTCATTCCTGATACCATGCTTGTCATCTCCTACACATGCACCAAACCAGAACAGGGGGGATGTATCCAAAGGCACCTCAGATACACACACCCCCAGGTTGGTGGCACTGCACAAAGCATCAGAGCCTCTCCATGTGCAACACACAGTGGGTTAGACTGCCTTCAGGTTCATAGCCTGGCACACACCACACTCCCATACCCAGGAAACCCACTTGGCCTTCCTGACAACACTGGGAATATGACGGTGTCTACACACACCATTATATGGTTGTACTGCGACTACCCAAACATACAGTGTGAGCATTATTCTAGCTGCAAGACCCTATCTGAAGGGTTCTTATCATTCATTCCCTGCATTGCTATGAAACAACTTGTTACCACTCCCACAAGTGGTGACAACATGCTGCACCTGTTCATCACCAACATGTGGACTATATGCTCCAGACCAATCATGTATCCCTCACTGGTGGGATGACACCATCTACAACCCACACTGTATAGTCACATACCACATGCAGCCCATGCACAGAACACCACAGTCATACAGTTGTCTGATGCATATTCCATGTATTCACATGAGGCAGTCTTCGGCCATGGGAACTCTTGCAGTTCACAGGTACATATGTGTAGGTGGCACACACATACATCATGTGTGCTTTGACATTACTGATATAATGTATGTTTTGCAATATTGGGAACAACACCCCACACACATGGACAAACTGTGTGACAAAAATACACATGGCATTTGTAGGATACAAACCCCTACCTAACTATGTTAGACTACTTGTGAGAGTCGCAGTAGCAGAGTGTGCTATTTGCATTACTTGGAGGATTGCTTTCTCCTGCTGTACTTATAGGGTGCTGACATCATCAGTGTTTAGACAGTGGGATATGCAGCATGTGTTGTGTAGTAATAGTTGCCAACATGGAATCGTACACACTACTCCCCTACACACATTCACACACACACTGAGCACTTGCAGGATTCAAACCCCTACCTAACTACGTTATGACACTTGTAAGAGACGCATTAGCAGAGCATGCTATTTGCATTACTGGGGGGATTGCTTTCTCCTGCTGTACTTATAGGGTGCTGACATCATCAGTGTTTAGACAGTGGGATATGCAGCATGTGTTGTGTAGTAATAGTTGTCAAAAGGGACATTTCTCATACAGAGGGAATTACACACAGCTCCCCCACACACATTCACACACACACTGGGCACTTGCAGGATTCAAACCCCTACCTAACTATGTTATGACACTTGTGAGTGATGCATTAGCAGAGCGCACTATTTGCATTACTGGGGGGATTGCTTTCTCCTGCTGTACTTATAGGGTGCTGACATCATCAGTGTTTAGACAGTGGAATATGCAGCATGTGTTGTGTAGTAATAGTTGCCAAAAGGGACATTTCTCATACACATGGAATTGCCCACACTACTCCCCCACACACATTCGGCACTTGCAGGATTCAAACCCCTACCTAACTATGTTTTGACACTTGTGAGTGACGTATTAGTAGAGCGCGCTATTTGCATTACTGAGGGTATTTCTTTCTCCTGCTGTACTTATAGGGTGCTGACATAATCAGTGTTTAGACAGTGGAATATGCAGCATGTGTTGTGTAGTAATAGTTGCCAAAATGGACATTTCTCATACCCATGGAATTGCACACACTACTCCCCCACACACATACTGGGCACTTGCAGGATTCAAACCCCCACCTAACTATGTTATGACACTTAGCGAGAGATGTATTAGCAGAGCGCGCTATTTGCATTACTGGGGGGGATTGCTTTCTCCTGCTGTACTTATAGGGTGCTGACATCATCAGTGTTTAGACAGTGGAATATGCAGCATGTGTTGTGTAGTAATAGTTGCCAAAAGGGACATTTCTCATACACATGGAATTGCACACACTACTCCCCCACACACATTCACACACACACTGAGCACTTGCAGGATTCAAACCCCTACCTAACTATGTTATGACACTTGTTAGAGACACAGTAGCGGAGCACGCTATTTACATTACTGGGTACAATTTCTGCTCCTGACATATGTATAGTGTGCTGACATCATTATGGATGAAGAGGCATGTACATCTGTGACTATCCATCAGTACAGGGGAGAGCATATCTATACAATAACTTTGCACAGGCACAGTGGCCTACTGTACTGTGGAGGCAGATGCCAAATACACTGTGGATAGCCTTCTGTATTCCCTAGGGACAACAGTCAGGTATTGCACTCTACGGCCATATGTTTACCTGTCAGATGCAAGTATCTGTTGCTCATATACTGTTTGTGGGTCTTTATTGCCATAGCCTTCCCTATCTCTATAAACAACGTGTGTACTGTGGGAGATGTTTGCATATGAGTGGGATCCAGTACTTTACTTATGTCTCTGTTGTAACTTCACTGTGTGCCCTGGGCAGATGTCTGTATTGTGGGAGGTTCCTGTGTTAACACATAGAAATGCCAGATATGTGTGTGCAACTGCTGAACTGTGACATGGCCTAAGTGTGTGAGCATGCCCAGTTCGCAGTTTGTATGGCTTCTTGACTGCCACGTCTCATTTATCTAAGTGTGCGAGCATGCCCAGTGTGACCTTTCCTTATGTTGGGATCTGTGGACCACCACATTTCTGTTTGTGTGTGGACGCCATCTATATATCACATGTACAGTTGAGTGTTGGACATCAGGTTGTGTTCTTAATGCCCAACTGCTTTGTGTCTGAACCTAACAGGCATTATGCTGTGCATGCAGGGTCACCATGGGATAGTTTGCATACAGTTGTCATCATCCTTTCCTGCTGACCAAACAGTTGTATTGTCGTATAGTGTACTGGTGCAGAACTTTCACTGTGGTGGACAGTATAATCGGTTTCAGTCCTATCACTGCTTGTAATATTTATAGTGAGCACACCAGACCGGTTGAGGGCCAGTTGTGCAGATATGACCATGTTGCATTTTGTTCAGATATGGACAGCATAGTACATGATTGTCCGACATTGTTAATGTATTCCACAACTTGTGTGGACAGTGACAAACAATGGCCATGTGCCCTAGTCCATTTGTAATGCTAGTCAGAGAGTGTTTGTCCTTCAACACACATTCACTGGTGTTTGCCATGACATGTGTCACGGTTAGTGTGCTGTGCCTGTGTCTACCCGTGACATACAGGTGATATCCAGGGTACACCTACCATCTGCCATCCAGTCATCATGATTCCTCTGGATGACAGTCACTGAGGGACTCCCTGGATATCCTGTAGTGGGAGTTTAGTCATGAGTGGAGTGAGCTTCTGGGTTATGGACCAATCGGTACAGCATGTCTTGTTTATGTCTGTGCTGGGGTTCAGGCCTGTCAGCTGCATAGGTCACCAGCATTCAGTGTTTACATGGTGCCAAATGTCCATTGATACCAGGTTGGTCATGGCTCTATACATCAGGCACAGTTCACCTCCAGCCAGGCAGTATGGCACTGTGTGGAGCTGCAGTTTCTTTACTCAGGCGACACATGGCATCTGTTACAGCTCTGCGATCCTCCTGGTGGGGTATTTGTGTGGTCTTTCCAGTTGCTGCAGGTGTCTGCTATGGTACATCCCTGAAGGGCCATTGTACACAATTGTGAGGCTGCTGATGGATGACTGGAGAGCCACATTGACCTACCCTAACCAAGCTGTGCTTACCTTCATGATTAGGTGGGTATATGGTATGTTTCTGTAACCACTACAGACACATGGTTGTCACATGCAGGATATCTATCACCTTGTGTCCCCAGGTCTCTTATTGCTCCTGATGTACTTAGTGGGTTAACACCTATGTGGTAATTTCTGGCCATGTACTGTGTTTCCACAGGGGTTGACTATACACTATTCTGCATTTAGCTTGTTGACATGGCTGTGGCACCACTTGTGTGTTTCTATGTGTGCCTTTTGTAGGTTGCTTGTGTCAGCTGTAGGGTCCGATATGGTGGCCAGTTTGTAGTCCTCTGCAAACCTGTTCAGACAGAGTCCGTCCATGTTGGCCTGTACCTATGTGACATATATAGCATACAAGAGAGGTCCCAGGACCATGCCTTGTGGGATGCCAGTTGTACCTGGTTTGCAGTCTGCCATGGCTACAGCATGTCTGCCAGGTCAGTTCTGTCTTTGAGCTGGTTTGCAGCCCATCTACTTGCATAGGGGTTTATAGTTAGGCTGGTGAGCTTATCTGTACCGCCAACTAGGGTATTGTATGGAAGAGTTTAGCAAGGTCCAGATAGGCTATGTGATCGACATTCCCCACATCAATGGGCTTGGTGCACATTTCACATGAGTCAGACATGTGTAAGGGGCAGGATCTGCCCTATGACAGCCACACTGGGTAGGGTCCAATGTCTGTAGGTACCCAATCTCGTTATTCCTGGGATCCATGATCATCCTCTCCATTACTTTGCCAACCTAGATAGTCGGGGTTGAGGGGTGATAGTTTGCAGTATCCATTCAGGCACCCCCTTTGTGGTGTGGGACCACTGTTGCTGTACACTGCTCTTTGGGTACATATCCTGTGGTAGGACTGATAGTGCGCAGTAATGCTATTTGCTGTTCCATTCTTCTTACTGTACTTGTTGGACACAACCCAGGACACCAACTGGTACCATTGATGCTGTGTGCTGTGCTTTGTGGATGCTGGCTGTTACCTCAGCATCTGCAATGTCAGGGGGCCAGCACTCTCCTGGGATAGATATTTGGCAGTTAGGTGCTGGTGGGGAGGTTGGAAGGAATCTGTTTGGTAGGCTGTTGGCAATGTGTGTGGGTTTGGTGTATTGTTTGTGATATTAGAGTGCTGTAGAGCATATCTGTGGATTATCACCATGGTTCCTACCATCAGGTAGGATAGCTGTGTGATAATCCTTTGTGTCCTGCACAATTTGTATCATCATAGGTTCATAGGTTCTTACTAGGCTATCTGCCCTGGCCTTGTTTGAGCACGGACAGACTGTGTGTGGGTCTCAACACCCCTTGCAATGTGCATATTATACCCACGTAGGGTTTACTTTCCTAGATGTGACACAGGGATGGCCCCCAGTGTACATCTACTATCTCCCAAGAACTTCACCGGATTTCTCTTGTTGAGTTTGTGTGTGGAGCTCAGCCTATCATGGACTGGGATTCTGTTCCAGAGTGTCATAAGCCTCTGGGTTATGGATCTGTCCCTCCAGCATATCCTATTAATCTATGTGTGGAGGTTCAGATATCTCATTGTGGTGTGTCTGCTGGATTTGGGGTTTCTGCAGTGGAGCATGTCCATTCATTCTGGATTGGACATGGCCTTGTACATCAGGCATACATCACCTCTGACTGTGCAGTATGCTTCTGAATTGGGCTGTGGTTTCTTCAGCCAGGCTGCAGATGTCCAATGTTTGGACCCTTTATCCTGTTGGTGGGGTACATTTGGGGTCTTTCTGACTGCTGCATGTGTAAGGTAAGGTACATCCGAACTGGGGCATTGTTGTCACATATGGGCCTGATAAGGGAAGAGTATGGGGGCACAGTGACTTCTGTAGCTCTACATGTGCATCCTTTCATATTAAGGTGGGCAATATAGCAGGTCTTCCTGGCCACCTTGGCAATGTGAGTGTCACATGACAGGTTACCGTCCACTTGTGTCCCTAGGTCCATGATTACTTCTTCCATACATAATGGATTGCCACCTATGTCATACTTTGTGTGTGCCTTGTTTGGTATTTGTTGAGACATTCATACTCTGAGGTGTCTTCAGGAAGGCTGGCTGGGGTACCTGGGTTTGTGTGTGTGGTCTGTAGCAGGCTTCAAACAGGTACACAGTTTGAGACAGTGTTACTTACCCGTGGATAGCCCATGCTGCTTCTTGCTGTGGTACCAACCTGGGGGTGTGGTTATTCTTGATAATTACTGGTAGCCACACTCCTATTGTCGTGTGTTCCATGTTTTGGAGCTGTAGAGCATGGTATGAGGCATAACCTGGTAGTATTAGGGTGCTCTTCTGGGCCTTGCCCAGGTTTCTGTTACAGAACACATATTATCATTCTCCATGCTGTGGTGGGTTTGGTCTGCATGCACCTTGCAGGTTAGACTTCTGGCATTGGGTAGCATTACGTCCAGGTTATTATCCCTTGTGCTACCTATGGTGGTGGGTTTGTGTTTCCAAACTTACCTATTCCAGGCACAGTGGGGGTGACAACAGCCTTTGCCAGTATCTACACAGCCAGGTGTGCTGGGTGCGTGCCATTCCTAGCAGGTGGGGCATCATGTCTTGCTCGGCATGTCAGCCCAGGCTGTCAGCCATGTGTTCCCCCTTGCTAACAGCAATACCTCAGCCAATTATTGTACTTAATATTGTTGTCTTCATAGTGTGGCATCATGCTTGGTGAGGGTGAGATGTTAGGTTGGGTCTTCATGTTTGCATATACTAGATGGTGTTACATTGCTTAACACATGGCAATCATGCCTCAGGTGGTGCTGCAGGGCTGCCTCTATCGGATGCACATACTACACTCCCTGTACATGTTTGAGAGGAGCAGGTTGTGTCATGTTAGGCATCCCTGTTACTATATGAGTGAGTCAGAGAGGGGTATCATTCCCAGGGTTCCTACTGAGCCAGTGTATGTGCTATGCGTTGCCTCTTTGCCAAGGCCAGGGCATACTGGGCACACCTCCTTCTGCCTACTGGGGCAGGCTCAGGTTGTTCCTCCTCCGAGTCACGCTCTGCCTGTGATGGCCTTGGCAACGGTGGGGGGCTGTTTGTCCCGGCCCTATGCTGGTCCTGCTGCAGCTGTTTTCATAGGATCATATTATGTAGCATAGCACATACCATGACAATTTGGGTACATGTAGTTGGTGAGTACTGCAAGGCTCCACCAGATGTGTCCAGGCACTGAAACCATGACTTGAGCAGCCCAAACACATGCTCTATTACATTACGTGTTTGTGCGTGTGCCTCATTATGGCATTCCTGTTCAGGTGTGTGTGCGTTTCTGATGGGTGTCATCAGCCACGGCTCCAGTGCATAACCTGCATCCCCCATTAGGTGACCATGTGGGATGTCCCCATTGGCAAATGTCTGGTACAGCTGCGTCAATTGCCACATATGGGAATCATGGTAGCTCCCAGGGCAGCCAGCACACACATTCATTATTATGCCCTGGGCATCACACGCGACCTGGCAGTTGATGGAGGGGAAGCCCTTGCAGTTAATGTAGGCCCTACCCCGCTCACCAGCTGGTGCTTTGATGCGTATGTGTGTGCAGTCTATTCCACCCACTACCTCTGGGTATTCCGCTATTTGCTGGAAGAGACGCATATTGCTGGCCAATACCTCACGGGCATTGGGGAAATATACATGCTCACCGACATGTGCTGACATGGCATCCAGGAACTGGTGCAGTACCCTGGAGGCTGATGCCTGTGATATCCCCATCATATCACCAGTTGGTCTCTGGAAGGTACCTGTTGCTAGTATTCTTAGGCCAACACATACCTTGGTTTCCACTGGGATGGGTTCCCCTCTGTTGGTTCTGTGTGTGAGGCGTGGCCTGCACAGCTCAACAATTTGCTACAGGAGGTCTCTGTCCACCCTATAGCGCTCCACTATCTCCAGCTCATGTAACCCCTGGTAGGTGACCCTGGGCCTGTACACTCTTCTCTGTCTCCTCACTGTGGGTTGTCTGGCAACATTTCCATTGTCACCACCCACAGCAAGTCTCCTATGTCTCCTTATGACAGCTATGGCAGCCCCTAGCATGTTTGGTCTGAGTGCAGCTTTTTCAGTTTTCACTTCTACTAGCTTACTCCTGTCTTGCAGTATCTCTTGAGAGAAACATACTGCAATGCTGTTTGCAGTGTTTTAAGTGCTGGGCTGGGCTTATATTCTGCCTGTGTAATTGCCTGCTTCTAATTGTTTTCACCTGCTACCTCTACAAGTATTCCCTGCTAGTTTCCTACTATTTCTTCTGCTTCCTTTTTCCTCTCTGCTTCCTCAGGGGGGAGCAGCGCGCATACCAGCGAAAACACGCTCACAGTGGCTACCACGTGCGCACACATGCTTACACGGACTAGAATCTGCTTATTCGGGTTAAAACCCGCGCACACCAGTGCAAACAGGTTTACAGATCTTTAAACAGGCTCCTACATGCTTACTCTGCCTTACACGTGCACACTCTGTCTTACTCACGGCTCCCAGCATGCACATGCGCGCATGCACGCACAGCAAGAAACTTTGGTGTTGCCCACAGTGTACACCTTCCATTTCTTGACTTTCCCTTGCTTATCTGTTGACACGCCTCTTTTTATGCTATGTGATTGACATCTTTCACATACCACTTTGCTCCAATGAGCTTGATTTCTTCCTGACATTCCCCCCTGTGATGTCACCTATCTCCTACTCTGTTACTCCCCCTTATCTAACTCTTACACTACACGGAATGTGCTCATTTGCTAGGTGACAGTGTGATTCACTATCCTACCACTCATTTACATAGGACTGCCTACTAATGCTTAGTTACATGTCTTACACTCAGCTTCCCCCCTTAGCAACCACTAGATGGTGGCCATGTTGTTTTTGGTCTGCTAGTCCCTGCATTGCAAATGCATGCATTACATAAAACCCACATTTGTGGGTTTCCAACCTTTATTTTTCTGTCTTATATAGCGCAGCCCATTTGCACGGGGCTGCGCTGCGTTTAAACATCGCCGATCTCCGGAAAAAAAAATATATTTTATTTCATGTTTGCATCGGGTTACCATGCCAATGGCCACATATTTGGCCATTGGCATGCTGACTGCAACATTTGCACACTTTATTTGGAGCTGTCATGGCTCCGTTGTGTTATTTGCAGTAACGTACTCAGTTGTCAACTGAGTACATTTCTGCACCTAACACGACTCTTACACAGGCTGGTTTCAGCTTCATGGATCGCTAATCTACCTCATTTGCATGCCTTTCGGCTGCAAGTGGGGTGATTAGCATATCCGCGCCCTGCCCATGTAAGAGTTGTTTTAGCTGTCTCTTACACGGGATTTCGGGCTGTTCCTGGATCGCAATGGCTGCATGGATTCTTACACGACTCTTAGACTCCGTGCAAGCCATCATGAATACTGCCCTATGTCTTTTCAAATATTTGTAGCACTATATCTGAAATACAGCAATCTGAAACAATTGTCATATAAATTATTTACTTATTTTGATTGTTGTGTAAAGCTGAGGCATAAGGAGGTGCTTACAAGTGAAAATAAGAATGAGAAAATACAAGATTTAATTGCAGAAAGTTGATACGGTAAATAGAATATCTGTTTTTTTCAGAAAACTTGTCAAAAGCTTGGTATGATGAAAATAATTCACACTGTATAAATGCTCAGTATGTATTTACATATGTTTATTATAATGATTTACATAAAGTACAAACATTTATTTACTGACTTGGGATGTTTACCAGGCATTTATTATATTCAGAAATATTCTACAGTATTGCCTGTACAGACTCCAAGAAATGTTCCAGTAGCTTTGTTGACTAGAACTGAGAAAGACTTAAATCACATGGAGTTATTACTTGGATCATATGTGCTAGGTTGTAGATATTCACATTTTCAATGTTTTGTGGTCAACATTGTGAATACCATTGTTTGAGTCATGCAGAAAAATTGTAAAGCCCTATATATATATATATATATATATATATATATATATATATATATATATATACATATATATACATACATATACATATATGTAGTTATTCAAACCCACCTGCTTAGTACTTATGATTGAACCTGTAAAATGAGGCTACAGATTATCAGGAATGAGGGAGAACAAGCAGAATGAGAGTGAGAATAACATTTATGAAGATACTTCAATTTGTACCGTAGTGCATAAAAATTGTGGCTCTAACAATATTAAGAATATCTCCAACAAAAAAGGTATATATATATAAATGGCCACTTACTTTCTAATGAATAATTAATATATGAAAACAAATTCTAAGGATATAGGACTTGGGATGTTTACCAGGCATTTATTATATTCAGAAATATTCTACAGTATTGCCTGTACAGACTCCAAGAAATGTTCCAGTAGCTTTGTTGACTATAACTGAGAAAGACTTAAATCACATGGAGTTATTACTTGGATCATATGTGCTAGGTTGTAGATATTCACATTTTCAATGTTTTGTGGTCAACATTGTGAATACCATTGTTTGAGTCATGCAGAAAAATTGTAAAGCCCTATATATATATATATATATATATATATATATATATATATATATATATATATATATATATATATATATATACATATATATACATACATATACATATATGTAGTTATTCAAACCCACCTGCTTAGTACTTATGATTGAACCTGTAAAATGAGGCTACAGATTATCAGGAATGAGGGAGAACAAGCAGAATGAGAGTGAGAATAACATTTATGAAGATACTTCAATTTGTACCGTAGTGCATAAAAATTGTGGCTCTAACAATATTAAGAATATCTCCAACAAAAAAGGTATATATATATATAAATAGCCACTTACTTTCTAATGAATAATTAATATATGAAAACAAATTCTAAGGATATAAAAACATCATATAAAATTCATAACCAGTTCCCTAAAAATGTATAACAAATGTACCTCAATAAATATAATCACAGTTTACCTGATACATAACATACATAACATATATATATATATATATATATATATATATATATATATATATATATATATATATATATATATTCTATCCATCTATCTATATATTTATATTAAAAACATATTTTATAAAATTACAGGACAATAAATATGCATTATATTGTGAAGGGTCCACTCCAGGTCAGCAATTAAAGAAACACAATCCACACCACTGACTCTAGTGAGGGATGGTCACTAAGAGCAAAGATGAATTCACACAGTATTTTCAGATGCAGCTCCCTGCACCAAGCACAATTTCCCTTAAGAGTACACAGGGAGCACATTCCAGACCTGGGGCTGGACTCTCTTTCTCTTTCCAAGCCCACACAAAAGTCCATGCTGACAACTTTGAAGCTCTAGTCCCTGTTCCCAGTAGCTGACACACACACTTAGATATTTGAGTTTCACACACACAGACGCACCTGGGAAAAGCTGGCACAGATTTATTACCTGTGCACCTTTGTGCCCAGACTATGATCTAATCATCCTGCCACCAGTCAGCTACCCTAAGGCTCTTACAAAGAGTACCCAGTTATACTGTGCAGAATTAATACAAATGGTAGGGTGTGAATAAAGCAGTAAGGCTTTCAGGAGCAGCCACAGTGTCATTAAAACAAGCTTAAGTACTCTCAAGATGTTGAAAGTATTTTCTAAAGGACCAACCACAATGAAAGGTATTAAAATATTTAAAGATAAATAATAAAAAAGAAACCAGGAGAATACTGAATACAATAAACAACAGAGTTTCAACCACAGAGATATAAAAAATAATACAGCTGGATAATTTCTCACACATTCAGAAAACAATACTAAACTATTCTCACTAAATGCCCCTGACTGACTAATTACTGTTCCCTGACTATTTACTAAAGCAAGGCAAGCAGATGTATGCTGAGTGTCTCACCACAGCAAAAGCCAGATATTATCTGCGTAGATATGTGAGATATATATCCTGTCAGAAATCAATCCTGTCAGCCAGGTTCAAAAGTGCTGCTGCGAGAGTTCCAAAGAAACCAGATGCTGGTTAGGGGATGACATCACCTCTGGTCACCTGGCTATGGTATAATACACGCACAGAGCTTTGCTAAGATCTGTGGCAGCATCTGAAAGCTGTAACACAATTTCAAACCTTCCACCCTTCCAGGGGTCTCTGATAAACATACACATTTGATCAGTTACAACAATACAACCTAATATACATGCATATATTCTTTCTGTCCAGCAGGACCTACTGTTGGTGTATTTTTAACACGAGTAACTCTACAAATATATTTTAACTCAAACATCTGTACAAATTAGTGTGATGGTCAAATAACATAAAATTCTTTACAAAACTTCATTTAGATATCCTGGCACATCAGTAAGCTGATCTCCTCTACCTTCACTCATGACAAGACTCCAAGATAATTAAACTGCTCAGTCCTTCATCTGAGGTAGCTGCTCACACCCTTACTTGCAGAAAGAAATCTATTCATTTTCCAGGAGAGAATCAAGACCGAGGATTTGGAGGTGCTGATTTTCATTCTGTCTTCTGTATACTTAGCAGTGAGTCACTTCAGTACATGCTGAAGATCACAAGCACTCAGAGGTGCTGATTTTCATTCTGTCTTCTGTATACTTAGCAGTGAATCACTTCAGTACATGCTGAAGATTACAGGCAATCAGAGGTGCTGATTTTCATTCTGTCTTCTGTATACTTAGCAGTGAGTCACTTCAGTACATGCTGAAGATCACAGGCACTCGGAGGTGCTGATTTTCATTCTGTCTTCTGTATACTTAGCAGTGAATCACTTCAGTACATGCTGAAGATCACAGGCACTCGGAGGTGCTGATTTTCATTCTGTCTTCTGTATACTTAGCAGTGAATCACTTCAGTACATGCTGAAGATCACAGGCACTCGGAGGTGCTGATTTTCATTCTGTCTTCTGTATACTTAGCAGTGAATCACTTCAGTACATGCTGAAGATCACAGGCACTCGGAGATGCTGATTTTCATTCTGTCTTCTGTATACTTAGCAGTGAATCACTTCAGTACATGCTGAAGATCACAGGCACTCAGAGGTGCTGATTTTCATTCTGTCTTCTGTATACTTAGCAGTGAATCACTTCAGTACATGCTGAAGATCACAGGCACTCGGAGGTGCTGATTTTCATTCTGTCTTCTGTATACTTAGCAGTGAATCACTTCAGTACATGCTGAAGATCACAGGCACTCGGAGGTGCTGATTTTCATTCTGTCTTCTGTATACTTAGCAGTGAATCACTTCAGTACATGCTGAAGATCACAGGCACTCGGAGGTGCTGATTTTCATTCTGTCTTCTGTATACTTAGCAGTGAATCACTTCAGTACATGCTGAAGATCACAGGCACTCGGAGGTGCTGATTTTCATTCTGTCTTCTGTATACTTAGCAGTGAATCATTTCAGTACATGCTGAAGATCACAGGCACTCGGAGGTGCTGATTTTCATTCTGTCTTCTGTATACTTAGCAGTGAATCACTTCAGTACATGCAGAAGATCACAGGCACTCGGAGGTGCTGATTTTCATTCTGTCTTCTGTATACTTAGTAGTGAATAACTTCAGTACATGTTGAAGATCACAGGCACTCGGAGGTGCTGATTTTCATTCTGTCTTCTGTATACTTAGCAGTGAATCACTTCAGTACATGCTGAAGATCACAGGCACTCGGAGGTGCTGATTTTCATTCTGTCTTCTGTATACTTAGCAGTGAATCACTTCAGTACATGCTGAAGATCACAGGCACTCCAGACTATCAGGACAGTATCATTTGAGTGAATCACTACAGTACATGCTGAAGATCACAGGCACTTGAGACTATCAGGACAGTATCATTTGCAAACCACAAAGATGTCACCCTCATTACTTCACACTAAGTATTGTCTGGTCATCCACTGTGCCTTTATACTCTGTCCAGTCACAAACAGGAAGAGAGGGGCAGCACATCCAATACCCTCCTTGACTGTATTTAAGTTAACCCAATGATAGTTGGGACAGGGACTGAGGTGCATGGGACAGTAGCCCTGTGACCCCATACTGTTGTAGCACTTCCTATAAAACATTTTGGGGTACACGGCCATAGCCTTATCCAAGTCCAGAAAACACCAGTAAATAAGACTGGTGAACTCAAATTACTTTTTCACTCTTGAACAAAGAGAAAGACATGAGCCATTGTTCTATGGTCAAGATCGAATCTGTATTACTGTTCCTCAGTCAGTGGCTCTGGCACTGGATGAAGTTCAGCACCTTCACATATGCTTTTCCATGGAGGATGAGGAGTGTGAGCCTCCTATAACTGAAAAACACTGTCCTGTTTGAAAATTGGTGGCACTACCCTAGTTTGCCAGGCCAGAGGTACTCAAGCCTTCCATATAACATTGAAAAGACATGTTACTCATAACTCCCTAGGAATGTCTAGCACCTTCAATGTTGCCATCCCGATCCTACCAGCTCTCACAATCTTGTCAAAATGAACTGTTTAACTACTGCAATGACCTCATCCACTGAAATGGAGCCAGTTTTTCTGACTGTGCTGGTATTATATAGAATGCCTTTTTCTTAACCTGACAGCTTTCCCCTCACTAATGGCATCAACCAGTGGGTCCTAAGATAACCACCATAAGAAGCACTGACTGACTTTTGGCCACAGTTCCTTGTCACTACTTCAGCTATTGAGGTCCTGGCAGCAGGGTCTATATTATATATTCCAAGCTTCAAAATTTCGAACATCATATGTTCGACAACATATGAGCGAAACTTGAAACCTCAAATATATAATAAAAAAGTAAAAAAAAAAAAAAAAAAAAAAAAAAACCTTACCTTAATGCTCTGAGCAGGGGGCAAGCCCCCCTGCACCTCCCACCTCCCCCTACTTAAATATACCAACTTCGGGACTGCACTTCAGTGCAGAAAAGGGAAAATTTCACATTCTGCGTGTATGGAACCATTGCCTTTCACCTTTGAACTTTTCAAAGTTCAGTCATATGGTGTCGACCATATGACATTCTAACTTTGAAATGTTTGGCAATTTAATAGGGACCCCTGACAGCATACACTCAGGCTTCACATCCTCAGTCTCCAAAGGTCATTTCACACAGAAGCATTGGCCAGATATTTCCAGGACATCCTCACAACACAATTGGGAATTCTGGGTCTATCAACCTGCTGCCCCAGCTATCTTATCCAATTCACCACTAAACGGTGACCATTTAACAGCTCAGTACCTTGATTTGACCTGAATGCCTAGAACATATAGGATCAGATCTGAGAATATGATTATACAGTCTATCATTGCCCTTTGAGTGAAGATGTGTTTTAGCAAGTAGACTTATGAGCATCTGTGTTTGAACATGGTGTTTGTTGTAGACAGCCCATAGCTGCACAGAAGTTCAAAAACAATTCACCCCTCAAGTTCAAATCAGGTAAGTCATTTATCCCAGTCATGCTCTTGCAGGTATAGGAACACAGTAATGTATAGGCAAGCAGTAACAGGGATCATAACATACCTAGCCATATACACCTTTAAATACATCTAATAGTTCTTGCTGCCATTTTCAAGCAGTTAATAATGCTCACCTCCCAAATTGAGGAGGGCCATACACAACAACCTTTGTGTAAATTTGTGTCTACCCATCCATCCATAAAGATTAGCCTTAAAAGTAGCCAAAACAGTACTTTGTTTGACCTATACTAGTAACTTATTCCATAGGCTAGGAATCCATTGAGCTAGAAAGCTCTCTCTCCAGTGAGTCTTGTTTATTTGGTGGTACAGATTTTGGTCCTTAGTGCAGGTGAGCGTAGAGCCACTTGTATCTTCCTCATTCTCCAAGAAAGTGTTGAAGTCTTAGAATAGAACCAGTCAGTGGGTGGTACCATACTGATCACTGCATCCATTATCTGTACGAAGGCTGAATGCTCTGAACATCTGTTAATTACATATGTGCGAACAACAGTTTTCTTTCTGAAAATCAGTCACATTGAAGTAACTTCCTCACATATCAGTACAAACTCCAGCTGAATGGGACCCATCAGACAGTATAATTCCACTCTCACATATTTTTCTGATATTCTTACTTTATAACATTAACTGCATTACAAAGATGGCAAAATGAGGCAATTCCCAGCAGCACATATTAAGATAGTTATTTGTTATTAAAAAATTAATGCTGCTGAAAAACACTAAATATTTACTATCTGCTATATGGACAATCTTCAGATACGGCCACAAAGTAAACTTCAAATAACATTTATCCCAAAGAGATAGGCCACCAATGGCACAACAGGCCCTTTAATACTGTACTGAAGTAGCAGAAATACGCAATAACTTAAGCCTTTTGATAATGGCTTGAGCCAATATCTCTGAGTGGGGGGATCAGTGCTCCAAAGAATGAGGTACACAAGCAGCAGTATAATTAGTGTAGACACTATCTAGCACAGTTTTAAACTTCAGCCAGTGCAGTTACACTGTACCCTGGTGCAGAAACACATAGTAACATATCGTGCAAGATGTGTTTGTATGTGTGTATATTATATAATATAAAGACAGACAGATAAATACACATAGAGATATTGATACACACACACACACACACACACACACACACACACACACACACACACACACACACACGCACACACACACACACGCACACATATATATTTTGTTCTTTAGTCATACTTTTCTAGCTTCATAAATCTCCATACTGATGTTTCTTTAATAACGAATGTGCTTTACCGAAGTTAAACAGGCAGTTAAGCAAAACTAGGTACTGTATGTAGTTAAAGTGTGACTAAAAGTCAGACATCCTAGATAAATGGCATAGTCATTAATGTCACAGAGGTCACCCTATCAGTGACCCTCTGCAATGTTCCCTTGCAAAGGTGGGACTATGAATCACACGATTCAGCAATGCAGAAGATACAGCAACACAGAAGAATATCCTGAGATGCTGCGTGTGCAAGCATTAATTCTAATATCCAATAATTCTCATCTGGCAGTGATGCTTTTGAAGTAGGATTACTCTGACAGCGAATTACTCGCTTGACTGCATGCAATCAAACCATTTTGCAGAAGAGGAAAAATGCATACTCTAGCTTATTCCCTCAGCAGTGTTCATTCTTTTTTATCCGCTCCTAAAACTCTGATCAAAACTTTCTTAATGGAATATCCCTCCAAAAGTTCTGTTTGTTTTGTTCTATTCTTTTTCTACTCGGTGACGTGCTATGACAAGTAGACCTTTCCTCTGATTATTAGGGAAAGGATGCAAATAATTTCTCAGCCAATGTCAAGACAATTTTCGAAGGCAAATGAGGAAATGTTAGTGGAAGCAGAACTTGCATGGCTATCCCTGGGCAGCCAATGAGAGCTTTGATTGCTTCAATTAATAATAATATGACACATCAAATCAAATTCTGTCTGAAGCCATTAACCATTTGGGTGAACATAGTCACTGTTTACATATTTCACACAGGTTGAATAATTTCCAGTTTTAATACCCAGCTAGATATACTTTGTATAATTTGTACTACAATGGAAATAAATGCCATGTATCATTTTGGACAAAACAGGTTGTGTTACAGAAAAACACCTAATAACAAATGGTCATACTTTACTCTTCTCAACGACTCTAGTAACAAGCACTTGAAATGAAACTCAGAAGATTGAAATCCATCTTTCCTGTGTACTATTCTCCATGGTTGCACATCAAATAATTTCCATCAAAATATTATTATTACTCCAAGCAATGTGACTGGCTCATTTGAAATAGTCTGAAATGGTTACACCAGAAGCATGATCCATAAAGGCACTAAAGGGTTGCTATGTTTGCAATTTTTCATCTTACTTGTCTCAGACACGAATACCATAATTTGAATAAATGGAGTCTATCCTGATTCATTAAAAATCAGTATAGTAAACCTTTTTTAGCAGTTTTTGCTTCTATAGTTTAAGGAAAGGAGAAGCCAGTGATCAAAGAGGTAATTTCATTGGCTCTCCACAAGCATAAAAAAATATGTCACTATGGGTAATCTCAATATCAGTACATGAGTGCAATCACCCATCAATTTAGCTCTGGGGCTTCACCCTTACTATCATGACCATGACAGATAAAATCCAGACTTGAAAGTACCCTTGACTGGGTCTTTACTTTGAAACCGAAAAGAATGTTGCCATGACAGACACAATGACAATCTCCATCAGTGACTATCTGTCCACATTTCTTATATGGGGGTCACACTAAAATAGTTAGATATCATAGGGATTACTTCTGCAGATATATCAAATTTTAACTTATCCACCTCGGTTAACATACCAGAGATGGTTAGCTGGACACCCGTATTGAACTAGACAGAGCTGTCACTAATTCAGTTTCCATGTTCCTTGACTGTTTATATTGTCTTTTGGCCTTGATTATTGCTGAAAAATGTTTCTGTGTCAGCCCACAAGCAAAATAAATAAATATCCAAATAAATATATGCATATATAAATGCATAAATAGCAATATACCTCTCCATTAAGGTATGTTAGGCGCATTAACTTATCTTAGATTACACCAACATCAAATCTCAGAGATAGTTTATCGTCCTTCGTTATTCTAAACTTGAATCTAATTCTGAAAAATTCATAAAATTGCACAAGCAAGTTAAGAATGTTACCTTCACTTGCAAGTGGGTATTTTTCTTACTCATAATCAAATTTATGTCATTAATAAAAAAAAAAGTAGTATACCACAATCCACTTTGAAACCTAGTTATAACTCACCCCTTCCCCTTTCCTCAAATTAACAATGAGGACTGCACTACCATCACTAACCATATCATTCAATAAACTTGATATATAAACTCTTACCTAAACTTAAACAAACCAGGAGCAGCTGCCTTTGAGAAGCTACCTCCTGAATTTCTAAAAATCTCTTCAGCTTCCATCACCTTTTCAATTCTTTTCTCATAAATAGCTCTGTCAAGGAAGGCCATGCCCCCAAAATCTGGAAAAATCCAAACCTAAGGGTAAAAATGTTATACAGACAAACTATTCAGTAGAAACCATAAGAATGACCTAGCCAATCTACAGTCTTCATTTTGTAATATCTTAAACTTCCTGCAGTTGAGGCCCATAGGATATATACAATGACCCCTTAAAGACATACCAGTGTTTTAGCTATATGGCTTCTGAATGCCCATGACTTTTTACTTTTTAAGTCTTTCTGAGTCCATTTAGACCAATAAAGACAAACCCTGCTAGCTGTAGGCATCCCATGTTTTGGCCTTTTCTGACTCTTTAGTACAGCACCTCCACAAAAGTGGCCATTCAGTTGCAGTAAGTAACTGTTGTTGCATTGACCACACTGTCTCCCTTTTTAAAATTGTTAAAAATTCTGCTTGTCCTCAGCTAAGGCCACACCTAAGAAAGTATTGCCTTATTCCAAATAGTTAACCCAAGTTAAGACTGAATTATGGAATAAACAAATTACTTTTTGATGTCACAGAATAAACCCATAAACAGCTACACCACTGTAAATTTCTTGGATGACATTGCCTAGATCTCTGTAAAGCATTTGACAAGGTATCTCATATAATGCTTATTAAAATCATAGCTAGTTATGGTTTCACTTCACGTTCCAAAAAATAATTTACTAATTGTCCACAATGCATACATCTGTCAGTTAGATGGAATGGGGTAATCTCCCCTGGCATGCCATTGAATGCACATGTTCCCTAGGGGTCTATGCAGGGCCCACTCCTGTTTATAATCTTTGCAAAAGAAATGTTTAATCACATGAACATGTATTGTTGAACTAGTATGTTGAAGCTTTGACCATTATCCTGGCTGATTTGATCATTAGCTCTGTTAACTCCATGCAGCACATCTGCTGCAGCTTTGGTTGAAGGCTATGGGAGTGCACTTCAACTCATTGCAAATAAGACAAAAGCAATGTTACTTATGCTTAAACATCAGTGTCAAGATGGTATCATCTCCTTTAATTCAGCGGATGTGACTCACTCACTCATGTATTCAAAACAGTAATTGTCTTAATATTAATGTCTTACACCAATCACCTGTAGAGGACATTAGTTTAACAAAACTCCTTGGATATGTCCCGGGCAATCAGTTGAAATTTCACAAAGTGGTTACTTTTACAATGAGAACTATTTAAAAACTTGGGTAGACTTTTCAAAGCTAACACATAATTTACACTCAGGCCAAAGCCAACACATACCAACTGTCTTCACCGATCACATATTTGCTGGCTGTACTGTTTTACACAAACTGTTCTAGGCTGATAAT
>NC_056741.1:1124010388-1124025388 GCF_019279795.1 Protopterus annectens | reverse complement strand
AGAGGGAGAGAGAGAGAGAGAGATAGAGAGAGAGAGAAGATTGGATGATATGGGGATAATGAGTCAGGAAGTGCAACGGATTAGCAAGGAGGAAGTAAGGATAGCTATGAAGAGGATGAAGAATGGAAAGGCTGTTGGTCCAGATGACATACCTATGGAAGCTTGGAGGTGTTTAGGAGAAATGGCAGTGGAATTTTTAACCAGATTGTTTAATGAAATCTTGGAAAGTGGGAGGATGCCTGAGGATTAGAGAAAAAGTGTTTTGGTACCGATTTTTAAGAATAAGGGTGATGTGCAGCTCTGTAGTAACTACAGAGGGATAAAACTGATCAGTCACAGCGTGAAATTATGGGAAGGAGTATTGAAAGCTAGGTTAAGAAGGGAGGTGATGATTAGTGATCAGCAGTATGGTTTAATGCCAGGAAAGAGCATTACAGATGCAATGTTTGCTCTGAGAGTGTTGATGGTGTTGATGGAGAAGTACAGAGAAAATCAGAAGGAGTTGCATTGTGTCTTTGTGGACTTAGAGTAAACATATGACAGAGTGCCTAGAGAGGAGTTGTGGTATTTGTGACGCCCGTGCCCTGGCCCAGCAATCAAGGAGCCTCAATCCTCACCACTAACACTAGAGAGGGCATCTCATATATGAGGAAAGGATAACAAATATACACAGTAAAATGCAATTTCCCTTAAGAGCACACAGATATCACAGTCAGTCTGGGTCTGGTCGCTCCCTTGCTCACCAGGTCCCCAATAAGACTCCCCACTGGCACAGCTATAGGGTCCAGATCTCAGCCTGGCTGGGCAAGCTAAAATCACCAGCACCCTCTCTGTCCAACAGTGCTTCGTGTCCCTGCCCAAGTAGCTGACACACACACACACACTTTGAGATAAGAGTTTACACAACCACACAGACACTTCTGGGGAAGGCTGGCACAGGTATTCCAGCTGTGCCCCTTTTACCCAGACTATATGGTAGTAATTACTGCCACCACCCAGTTAATATTTATCAGCTACTCAAAGGCCCTTAAAAGGGTGCCCAATTATTACTGTGCAATATTATTATCCAATTGGTAGATGTGACTAAACAGTCAAATTAGAGTGACTTGGTACAGTAAACTCTATAAATATGCAATGTACTCTAGAGCTTAACTTATCTCTACACAAACCAGCCACAATTAAAAGGTTTTAAAATATTTAATAATAAATAATTAAAACCACAAGACAATACTTTCTACTACATAGTCAGTGCTAGCCAAGAGTTCAGAGATCACACAGAAATACTTAAAATAAATCAGTAGTACAGTTCTGACATCACAGAAAAACACAGTCTAATCTTTCTAGCTTCTTGCTATCACTAAAAGAAAACACAAGTCTAAGATAACTTACATAAGACAACAGGCAGAGTGCTGTGAGTTGGATGATCAAGACAAAAATGCTTAATGCCTTCTGATTCTCTCTGTTTAAATTGCTATTACAGTTCTGATAAACATTACGTCATTCTGTTTCACTTTCTTGGAGTTCCCAGGCTACACATTAACTGCATTTACATTCTTAACATCTCCCTTTTGTTATCTTGCAGCTGGTCAGGAACAGAGCAATAAAAATACATTAGCATATTTAAATCTAGCCATTTAACTCTTGGTTAAAACAATAGAAATAATTTCTTCATCTAGACTTTTCGGCGCCACTGTCTACTTCAAAGTGTCAACACATGCTTTACTTTGGTCAGTAGAGTGCACTGTTGTCACATTTATTTCCAGTTCCACGTGTAACAGTATTTCTTTACATTTAAGACAACAAGCCTGTAGTTTACATTCATATTTACAAATGACAGAATTATCTGCAAAATTCTATCTGGCTAGGCTGGCAGCCTTCACCCTTTTCTACCAGTTTTCACAGTATTGTATTAGGAAGTCAGGAGTGGCAGAGAAGTATGTAAGAGTGGTACAGGATATGTACAAGGGTAGTATGACAGCTGTGAGATCTGCAGTGGGAGTGAGAGATGCATTTAAGGTGTAGGTGGGATTACGTCAAGGATCAGCTTTGAGCCCTTCCTTATTTGCAGTGGTGATGGACAGGTTGACAGATGAGATCAGACAGGAGTCCCTGTGGACTATGATGTTTTCAGATGACATTGTGATATGTAGTGAGAGACTAAGACAGAATATATGTGTGTGAATGAGAGGGAGGACAGAGGAATGGTGAGGATGCAGGGAGTGGATTTGGTGAAGGTGGATGAGTTTAAATACTTGGGATCAACAGTTCAGAATAATGGCGAGTGTGGAAGAGAGGTGAATAAGAGAGTACAGGCTGAGTGGAGTGGGTGGAGAAGAGTGTCAGGAGTGATTGTAACAGACGAGTACCAGTAAGAGTGAGAGGGAAGGTCTACAAGAGGGTAGTGAGACCAGCTATGATATATGGGTTGGAGGCAGTGGCATTGACAAAAAGTCAGAGCTGGATGTGGCAGAGTTAAAGCTGTTAAGATTTGCACTAAGTGTGATGAGGGTAGGCAGGATTAGGAATAAGTACATTAGAGGGTCAGCCCAGGTTGGACGGTTTGGAGACAAAGCCAGAGAGGCAAGATCGTGTTGGTTTGGACATGTGCTGAGGAGGGATGCTGGGTATATTGAGAAAAGGATGCTAAGGATGAAGCTACCAGGTAAGAGGAAAAGAGGAAGGCCTAAGATAAGTTTTCTGGATGTGGTGAGAGAGGACATGTAGGTGATTAGTGTGTCAGAGCAAGATGCAGAGAAAAATTGATCCGCTGTGGTGACCCCTAATGGGAACAGCCGAAAGAAAAGAAGAAGACTCAACATAGCGAAAAGGTGAGAAGTCAGACCATTAAAATCTCATCAATGTGAGGAGTAATGGTGTGATGAAGTCTTCCCCCTTGAGATGTAGTGGTTCTACACACACACACACACACACACACACACACACACACACACACACATGTAAATCTATAATGATCGAATGAGCCAATTCTGAAACCACAAATGTTAACAACCTACTGCACATGTGCCATGCAATAAACCTGGTGCATACAAAATTAAACAAACAAACAAACAAACAAAACATAATTTTTTACAGGGAGGGGCAAACTCTCCTGCACCCTGACATACCCTGCTAATTATATATGCTAACTCCGAGATCACATAATACAGGAGAATGGCATATTCCTCAACCCGGAGAACTGTTTGATCTCACACTCCTGTTGACCATCTTCTTAATTAACCAAATTCTATGCCGACTAAACTAATGTTGATCAAACCAACGTTCGACTAAGGTTATGACCCCCCCTCCACACACACACACACACACACACACACACACACACACACACACACACACAAAAACATATATATATATATATATATATATATATATATATATATATATATATATATATATGGGATCCGGACACATGCTCGACTAGCATATGTCCAAATCACAAAACATCGAACACATATATACGAAAGCGCTTAATATCGACAAGCGCTTCTGTGTATGTGTGCCTGTTTCATAGATCGGACTATAGTGCGGGTAAGGGAAAATTCCTTTTCCCACTGTAGTGCAATCTCGGAGTGGGAATAATAAAGTGGGGGGTGCAGGGGGGCAAAGCCCCCCTGCAGAAACATAGATTTTTTTTTGAACTACACATACACGGAAGTGCTTTTCGATGTTAAGTTCTTTCGTGTATGTGTGTTCGATGTTTTGTGATTCAGACATATGCTAGTCGCGCATGTGTCCTAGACCCAAATATATATATATATATATATATATATATATATATATATATATGGGTCTACTTCACATAATTAAACACCCAAATGTTCAACTTTCATATGGCCAAGACCATATGATCAAACATTTGAATGTTCGAAAATGTAAAAAAAATAAACAAAAAGCCCCCTTGCACCCCCCCATGTGTGGGGCTGCGACCACCCAGACCCCCCACTATTTAAATATACCAACTCCAAGATCACACTACATTGTGGTAAAGGGAAATCTTCCCATTCCACACTCTATGGAGATCCCCATTCAGATCGTTCGAACTTTTAAAAGTTTGATCATATGGTCTCGGCCATATGAAAGTCGACCTTTTGAAAGTCTGACCTTCTGAAGGGGACCTATAGATACATACATATATATATATATATATATATATATATATATATATATATATATATATATATATATTACATATACATTCCCCCTGACCTCAGACTATAAAACTCCACTCCCTCCTTCAAAAGCCTACTTAAAACATACCTCTTCACCAACCATCTATGCAACTGTAATTGACCCCATGAATCCTCATCCACTTACTATTTCTACACCTCATCTGTCCTGGACAACACAAACAACACCATCTGACTATACCTATCCATGTGTGAGCAATAACCTATATATGAGTGTGTGTGTGTGTGTGTGTGTGTGTGTGTGTGTGTGTGTGTGTGTGTGTGTGTGTGTGTGTGTATGCATATGATCATTGTATATTTTTACACTTGTATTTTCAACCAAAAGGGGGAATATACTCTTATTGTATACTAACTGCTGTAAAGTCTACAATCTGTATGCTGCTACTCTGTAATGTCTCTTTTGTAAATTTTTCTTCTCTCCGTAAACTTATGGAAGTTTTCTCCCCAGGACTCCACTGAAAATGGACACTTGTTGTCCAGTCAGACTCTCCTGGCAAACAGATGTTAAATGAATAATAATAAATAATTAAAACATATGTATATATATATATATATATATATATATATATATATATATATATATGTGTGTGTGTATCATATTTAATCGAAATAAGAACAAATGAACCACAAATAGTTGTTCTCTGATTCTTTTGTTACTAGATTCATATGGATGGGTGTTATAAAAGTGGAAAAATCACAGAAACAAACACAAATCACTATAATTAATCACTCCACACCAGGAATACTCTGGAAAAAACTTTACAAGTGCATCCGGTACCTCGGCTTTTGCCTTTAAGGCATATTTTTTACACTCAAGCAGCATTTCTTTGTACACCAAATAATTGAATAATTGATTAAATACTCCTCATTAAATGCAGTTAAACAATTGCTTAATAAATAAACTTTTCGTATCCAGTATAAAATCCAGCATTATCTCGACCTATAGGGTGCCCCCCACCACCATCAAACCGCTGTCATCAACACTTTCTTCAGGTTCATAATTATAAACGGACAAATTCAATAGTGAATCATCTTCATCAACACTATCATCATGTTCACATCTAGAATCACTTATTGTAACAGCTTCCACATTATAAACATTTCCCCCACTTTTTTTATGTTTAAAAAATGCCCTCAAATGTAACTTACGGCAAAAGTGGGTTATCTCCAAAATCAGTTTGGCTAGGCTAGGTACAAAAGTTGGGATAAATTTTACCCCTTTATCCAATAAAGTAATAATGTCATTATTTAGAGTACATTCAGTCAAATTTACAACTTTTAAACTGTCCACAATTATGGTTGGTTCTGAATCCAAAGAAACACTAGGTTCTTCCATGACTCGATCTCTGCCCTCAATCCACACATCAGTTTCACCTCTTGTGATTTCTAAAACGTCTGTTGCCATTGTCGTTACGAGAGTTAAAATTCCCCTGCCATTTTTCCCCCAACTTCTTGAAGCCTCTGAAGTTCCTGAAGTTCCTGTAGCTCCTTTATCCTGCGAGGAATCCAAGTTGCCATCATTAAGGTCTTCGAAAGAGATGCTCTTTTTTACTGCTGGATGCAGTTTCAGCTGACGACATTGATGAATCATGTACCTCTTGCTCCTTGCTACCAAAACACTGACTCATTGGCCTTCCCCTGTTCTCCTTACGCTGCCACAAAAAGATCATGTTGCTTTTGTAGTCATTCAGATCATGCTGAATTTTACCCTTTTTCCACAAGGTTACCGACTCTTCTACTTTCTCCACCTTAGTTTTGATCTCATTTAACTTCGACTCCAACACCGCATCCATTGCCATTTATGCCAGTTGTGTTTGTATAAGCAGGATATCGGCCCACGTAGCCTTAGACATTACTCCCCATGGTCTTAGAATCAGCAAATTACCAGCTTTTGAATTTTCTGAGGATGAAGCTGATTTGCTTGGTGAATGGAAAGCGGCGTCTCTAGCGTGCACTAAGGGGTGGCTGGGGGTACTCATCAAGCAGAATGTAAGACAGCAAGAGAAACTGAAGGCCGATATCCTGCTTATACAAACACAACTGGCAGAGACGGCGATGGATTCGGTGTTGGAGTCGAAGTTAAATGAGATCAAAACTAAGGTGGAGAAAGTAGAGGAGTCAGTAACCTTGCGGAAAAAGCGTAAAATTCAGCGTGATCTGAGTGACTACAAGAGCAATATGATTTTTTTGTGGCATTGTAAGGAGATCAGGGGAAGGCAGATGAGTCGGTGTTTTGGTAGCAAGGAGCAAAAGGTACATGATTCATCAATGTTATCAGGTGAAACTGCATCCAGCAGTAAAAAAAGCATCTCTTTCAAAGACTTTAATGATGGCAGCTTGGATTCCTTGCAAGATAAAGGAGCTACAGGAACATCAGAAACTTCAGAGGCTTCAAGAGGTCAGGGAAAAATGGCAGGGGAATTTTAACTCTGGCAACAGCAATGGCAATAGAAGTTTTAGAAAATGAAAAAAGGCGAAACTGATGTGTGGATTGAGGGCAGAGATTGAGTTGTGGAAGAATCTAGTGTTTCTTTGGATTCAGAACCAACCATAATTGTGGACAGTTTAAAAGTTGAAGCAATAAAACACGTACAGTCTCTGGCACAAGAACGGCAGCAGCAGTTATAAAAAACAGAATCTTTATTTAATAAAACTGTAGATGAGCGCTTTCGCGTATTACTACGCTTCTTCAGATCAAAAAGTAAAGCAAGTTCATCTTATTTAAACCTATCCTAATTATCCAATTAATTCAAACTCTCCAATGAACATGATGGGGAGTGAACCATTAGTTAATTGAGAACCCATCTTAGAAACTTTTCTTTAAAATAGGCTGGTTGCATCAAGAGATTTAACATATAGAATAACAGCAACTGAATTGTTTAAACAAAGACAACAATATGATAAAACTCCCTCTGATAGCTCAAAAAGTAATAGAATATGTGAGTATATAACAAATAAATAAAAATCTTCACATATAAACCTGACTAAATTCATATAAAATATATAAATAAAGTTACAAAAGGACAATATATCACCCAGAAGTATAAAACTTGCTTCAAAATGTATATGAATATGCAAAAAATGCAAAAGTGCAAAAATGCAGAAATACATAAATACAAGAAATATGTAAATGTATATATACACAATGGTGAAGCTAAAAACTTATTAATGAATATAGATATAAATATCATGACAATTCAAATATGACCTTATTTGCGGGACTTTAATACAGATCATAGGGAAACATAGTTATTAAGACCTGGTGGATAATGAGCTCTTAGTTTGAAAACCCACCCAAGTTCTTTGCTCTCTAAATAACTCATGTAATCTCCCCTTCTCTGATTCTGGGGGACGATCTGGAGTACTCTAAATACAAAACCATGATCATTATGAATAGAGATATGCTTGGCTAGAGCATTCAATTGATTATTGTTCCTTATGTCATATATATGGTTATAAATCCTATGCTTAAGCTTTCTTTTGGTCATGCCCACATAGAATGCAGAGCAAGAATGACACGTTGCTAAATAAATAAGACCTGAGGTGTCACAACTGGCAATAAACCTTGGGCTAAAAGAAAAATCTAGATTTGGATGCATAAAATCTTGTAATGTCGATATATATCCACAATAATTACAATTCCTGCATGGATGAGTCCCTCTTTCTTGTAGTGTATTCATATCCATTAAACTAATTCCTCTTGATCTGGTATTATGATCAACACATAACAATCTTTTTAGGTTCTTGTTGTTCCTAAAAACAAATCTAGGTGTAGCCCCTACTATGTTTAATATTTTATCATCTAAGGTTAAGACACCCCAGTGTTTAGAAATGATTTTTTTAATATCTAAACTGTCATTCGTATATGTGGTTACAAACATGGCCTTATTGGAAAATGTAGTACTAGCCCTATTTCCATGGCCTATTTTAGTAGTAGTTTGATTTTTTAGGTTAGTAAGCTCTCCCAGTACTTCAGATTTAATCTGCCTTACTAACTTAACATCATAGCCCCTTTCAGTAAAGATCAGTTCCATCTTCTTTAGTTCTATATTTAAATTCACAGGATCCTTACACAGTTTCAGAAGTCTCTGAAATTGACATTTCACTATCCCTTTAAAAATATGGCGGGAATGCATACTATCATATCTTAGTATGGCATTCTTCCAACAAGTCTTCCTATGGAGAGAAGATAATAACCTATTGTCTTGAATACTAAGATGATTTACATCAAGGAAACTTACAGTGTCATATGAAGCTTCTATAGTGAATCTTAAGAAACTGGTGGTAGTTTCTAAATAGGATACAAACAAAAGGAAATCTTGCTCACTCCCATCCCAGACCACAAGGACATCGTCCACAAATCGTTTATAGACGAGACATTTTTTAAAGGATTCATGACTAAATAAAAATTCCTTTTCCCACTGGTGAACCACTAAATTGGCATATGTATTCGTGCAGGGGGTGCCCATGGCAACCCCTGCGAGTTGTAAAAACATATGCTCTTTAAAACAAAAAACATTATTGCCTAGAACCAATTCTAACAACTGGCAAACCAGTATCTGCATATTACAATCTATCAATGGTGAAGCTTGAAGCAATTCTCTAATTGAGTCAATGCCCTTGTCATTTGGGATGCAAGTGAACAAATTCTGGACATCCATAGTTATTAAAAGGTGTCTATCTCTACATAGTTCAACCTCTAGGTTGTCCAAAAATTCCAGAAGCTGATAGGTGTCCTTCAAGACAGTCGGAATGTCATTAACAAGGGGTCTCAAACACTTTTCTAGATAAATGGAAATATTTTCTGTACTCCATCCATCTCCCGAAACTATGGGACGTATAGGAGGTGGATATATCCCTTTGTGCATTTTGGGTAGTCCCTTTATCACTGGGAGTTGGGGATGAGTGGTATAGAAAAACTCATATAAATCCTTACTAATCTGACGACACATCAATAGGTCATATAGTATGTCATTAATATCACTAAGTATTTTATCCAAAGCCTTTTCATCTATACGTTTGTATGTTAATTGGTCACTAAGCATATTCTGCATATAGCTATCATAATCTTCCCTATTAAGCAACACAATACCTCCCCCCTTGTCTGCGGGTCTAATAGCAATAGAAGTGTCTTGTGATAACTTCTTCAGGGATATGTTTTCCTCTTTAGACATATTAAAATATGAACATTTCTTATTACCTTTCAGGAAATAAGTGTATATATCCTGCTCATACAGTTTAACAAAACTTTCAACAACACCAGACAATGGAGGAGAAAAAGTACTCTTGCGCTTGAATAAACAAGCATTTTGTGTGCACATTTTGTCAGACAAATTTAAATCATCTTTATAAAACAGCAATTTAAGAGCTATATTCCTGGCAAAAATCCGTAGGTCTGTCAGCAAACTGTTCAATATGCTGCCTTGAGAAGGGATAAAGGAAAGACCTTTATCTAAAACACTGATGTCAGTCAAAGTGAGTACCAACCTTGATAAGTTGAAAAACAAATGTTCCGTCATCTGAGCCTCCTTCTCTGTTGGTAATGGCTCTCTCCAAAGAGCTTCCGTTTCCTCCTGTCCCAGCTCTGCGATCTGTTCCTCGGTAGAGCTGGCTTTTTTATCGGTAATGGTAAAAAATCAGAACCACAGGGTAAAGCTGTATGTTTCCTTATGGCTCCTAGTTCTCTCCTGGATGTAGTAACATGCTCTGCTTCCTGATTAGGTTGCGGTGTAGATATCACGTTGGTTCCCTCTGTGGAGACCGGAAGCTCCGGTGGTGTAGCAAAGCTAGTTCCTGACGTTTGCCCAGAGCTTACTGTAGCAACACCTCTGGGTATAGGACTCACTAAGTCAGCGTCAATCAACGTGGTTTCTATAGCGGCAATATCAACAGGTGCATTACGTGTGGAAGTGGTATTCTCAGTCCTCCTCGCCCAAACGAACACGTTGCCATCTGAAAAATCCTTAAAGTCACGTTGCAACTTTTTTTGTTTGGTAGATTGCAATTTAAGAGCATATGAATCAACCTGTGCATACAGATAATCAAGTTTTTTTAGGCAAGAGTCGTGATTAAAGCTATTACGTATGTCAGAATTTAATTTATCAACCTTTGCCACCAGCTCCTTTTCTATCGGAGCAAAATAATCAATAATTAGCTGGATATATTTGTAGCTGGTGTCAAGATTAATCTGTTGCCATGACTTAAGTAACAGAGGATGCTGCTCACCGTAGGAGGGCATGCAAAGAACTCGCATCCCCCTCGGTATCAGTTTGAAATGCAGACATGCCTCTAAGTGTCTGCGCTGCCATACAAGCCGTTGCAGTCTATAGAGATCATTCTCAAGTTGTTTCAACAGAAGAATAAACTGTTCTGAATTGTCCATATCATGGTTGTGAGTAACGGATGCATGATTCTTTAAATCCAAACTCAATAAAGGGTTACTGTTGTTATTCACAATACTAGTCCATTTGTTAATAGTGAGACTCACCCTCGGGCTCGGATTGTAGTCTAATTCGACTTCTAGGTTTGCCATCTTGTGTGGAGAAGCGGCCAAAACAAATAAACATTTTTTTCAACAAAGACCACCTCACCAAAAAGAGACCGTGCGTTACCAAGTAGATGTAGAAGCAATAAAACACGTACAGTCTCTGGCACAAGAACGGCAGCAGCAGTTATAAAAACCAGAATCTTTATTTAATAAAACTGTAGATGAGCGCTTTTGCGTATTACTACGCTTCTTCAGATCAAAAAGTAAAGCAAGTTCATCCTATTTAAACATATCCTAATTATCCAATTAATTCAAACTCTCCAATGAACATGATGGGGAGTGAACCATTAGTTAATTGAGAACCCATCTTAGAAACTTTTCTTTAAAATAGGCTGGTTGCATCAAGAGATTTAACATATAGAATAACAGCAACTGAATTGTTTAAACAAAGACAACAATATGATAAAACTCCCTCTGATAGCCCAAAAAGTAATAGAATATGTGAGTATATAACAAATAAATAAAAATCTTCACATATAAACCTGACTAAATTCATATAAAATATATAAATAAAGTTACAAAAGGACAATATATCACCCAGAAGTATAAAACTTGCTTCAAAATGTATATGAATATGCAAAAAATGCAAAAGTGCAAAAATGCAGAAATACATAAATACAAGAAAAAAGGAAAAAAAAACAGTTTAAAAGTTGTAAATTTGACTGAATGGACACTAAATAATGACATTATTACTTTATTGGATAAAGGGGTAAAATTTATCCCAACTTTTGTACCTAGCCTAGGCGAACTGGTTTTGGAGATAACCCGCTTTTGCCGTAAGTTACATTTGAGGGCATTTTTTAAACATAAAAAAGTGGGGAAAATGTTTATAATGTGGAAGCTGTTACAATAAGTGATTCTAGATGTGAACATGATGATACTGTTGATGAAGGTGATTCACTATTGAATTTGTCCATTTATGATTATGAACCTGAAGAAAGTGTTTATGACAGTGGTTTGATGCTGGTGGTGGGGCACCCTATAGATCGAGATAATGTTGGATTTTATACTGGATACAGAAAGTTACAGCTACCGTTTGTCCCTTATAAAAGTTTATTTATGCCCCCAAGTTATCCACAAGTATTTGTACCTTTGAAAATGTGTTGTGTCAACAAATGGGAATTGAGTATAAAAAATTTAAAAAGAATATGATAAAATTTAATTTAGCAAAGAACCAATGGGAAGCATTAAACAACTAAGGTTAAACAGTGACAAGTATACATTTTTATAGGCCGATAAAGTGGGTTACTGGGTGGTATTGACTAAACAACAATACAATGATATGACTATGATTTTGTTGGGAGACACATTGGGTATGAATTGTTACCTTACAACCCGGTGAAGGAGTTCAATATGGCATTGTTGGAAATTTTGGAGAGAGGAGAGAGATTAGGCTTCCTTAATGGATCAGATGTTAAAAAGTTATGCATCAAAACCCCCAAAGATGCGGTATTTAGAACAATACCCAAAATACACAAAAATATTCATAATCCCCCAGGAAGGCCCATAGTGTCTGGTAGGGGATCTTATCTACAAAATGTAGGAATGTTTTTGAATAGCCAACTGAAAGTTTATTTAACCAGCGTGATAGCATACATTAAAAATGGAAAGGAGTTGGCAGATATTGTTATTGGTATGAATTGGCCCCAGGACTACTACTGGGCCTGTGTGGATGTAAATTCTTTATATACTAATATAAAGAATAGATGGGGTTTGGAAGCCATTATAGTTATGATGGGGGAAGGGACCATGTACTGATTTTGTGATTAGATTATTAGAATTTTCCCTCACACATAACAGCTTCTGTTTTGGTAATCAGCATTTCTTGCAAAAGGAAGGTACAGCGATGGGGGCATCATATGCCCCTGCTTATGCTATCCTGTTTATGAATTGCTTTGTAATGAATTATGTTTACAATACAGAATTTTACAAGCAGAAAGTTGTGCTATTTAAGAGATACATAGATGATCTCATATTCATTTGTAAAGGGGACATGCATGAATTTCAAGATTTCATACAGGAGATGCATGGGAGGCTGAAGTGGTGCAGCGGGGGTGGCTGCAGTGGTGCAGCGGTTAGCGTTGCCACCTCACAGCAAGAGGTTCTCCGGTTCGGTCCTCGGCTGGGGTGCCTTCTGTGCGGAGTCTGCATGTCCTCCCTGTGGTCGTGTGGGTTTCCTCCGGGTGCTCTGGTTTTCTCCCACATCCCAAAGATATGCTGTATGTGGATTGGACACTCTAAATTGACCCTAGGTGTGAGTGTGTGCATGTGTGTGCCTTCTGTGGAAGGTTGGGTGCTGGGCTGGCAAATTGACACCGTAAAACTCCACTGCCAATCATGAGCAGACAGGTGATCTGCTGTGGCGACCCTTAACCGGGAGAAGCCGAAAGAAGGAGAAGATACAGGAGATGCATGACAACAGGTTTGGGTTGCAGTTCACATATAATACCAGTAGGGGGAAGATACAATATTTAGATCTGGAATTCTATGTGGGTAAGGATGGTAACATAGAGTGTCGGCCTTTCACCAAGGCTACTGTGGTAAATAATTTTCTCAGAGAGGACAGTATGTATGCACCACATCTGTTATCCTCATTGCCATATGGTGAATATTTGAGGATAGCAAATACTACTTCTGATCAAAGCAGACTGGGTTACGAATTTGGGAAGTTTAGGAACAAGCTGTTAAATAGAGTTTCTAACCTTGAAGTATTGAATAACGCTGAAAACAAGGTTTTAAGGAAGTTGGGTTTAACACACAGTAAGATATGGAGAGAAGCAATCCATGAAGATGGGGAGGGTAAGAAATGGAAAAAAGAAGGAGATTCAGATAGACTATTTTTGTGAATAGATATACTCCCTTTCGAGAAACTCTTAAAGGGTTAATCCAGAGATTTTGGCCTATAATAGTAAATGATGAGAGATTGAAGGACATTTTTCCTGACAGAGTTATTTTTTCCTATAGCAGATTTAAAAACCTAAGGCAATTGTTATCTATAGGTACATGGGCTAAAGAACATGAAATGAAAGGCAGTTTCCCCCGTGGTAGATGTAAGGTGTTTAACAGAATCAGGAATTTAGATGGAAAAATGATAAACCGGTAAGGTTTATAAGGCCAAGGATTATTACAATTGTGAAACCAGGGGGTCTGTCTATATATTAGGATGTGGATGTTCCACAATAAAGTGGTATATTGGACAGACTAAAAGGGCTGTGAAGAAAAGAGTTATGGGACATCTGAGTGATATAAGAAGGTGTAGAATGGAGAGCCCTGTTGCAGAACATTTTATTACATGTCATGAAGGTAGTGATGCTTCTTTTTTACTGTGTGTTAGCTAAACCCTATTGTTGTCAAGGGGTTGCATTTACACATAAACTCACACAATTGGAAACAAAAAGTATTATTCATTTTGGTACCCTGTGCCCTAGGGGATTAAATCTTGATATTAATTTGAATATGGGGTAGGGGTAGTAAAATATATAATAAAATAATAACATGTTAAGAAATGTATAAAATGTTTTTTCTATAAGATATGATCTCTGTTTATTATACCATTGCAGTTTCTGTATTTATATATATATATATATATATATATATATATATATATATATGGGTTCACTTCAGTTCACTGAACTTTCAATTCACTGACTTTCATTTCACTGAAATTAATTTCACTGAAACTTCATTTCACTGAAAGTTCATTTCACTGACAAGTATTATTAGCAATAAAATGGAATATTCCCCCTTCCCCACTGTAGTGCGACCCTGGAGTTAGAATATATAGTTAGGGGGGTGTGTGGGGGGCGCAGCCCCCCACTTCATTTCATATGATATTCTTATGTTTTGATATAATCTTGCTTAGTAAAAGAAAAGTAAGTGGGGGGCTGCGCCCCCCACACCCCCTAACTATATATTCTAACTCCAGGGTCGCACTACAGTGGGGAAGGGGGCATATTTCATTTACTTTGTAATAATACTTGTCAGTGAAATGAACTTTCAGTGAAATGAACTTTCAGTGAAATGAAGTTTCAGTGAAATGAATTTCAGTGAAATGGTGTCAGTGAAATGAAAGTCAGTGAATTGAAAGTTCAGTGAACTGAAGTGAACCTATATATATATATATATATATATATATGGGTCACCTTCAGATGCCAGACAACGCGTTTTGCCGACACGGAATCCGACGGGACGAAAACACCGACAACGCAGATGACCGACAAGGTGAGAACCCGACGGACTCGGTAAGTG
>NC_056741.1:1123980388-1124007888 GCF_019279795.1 Protopterus annectens | reverse complement strand
ATCATTTGTGATTTCCTATACTTTTTAAGTCTTTTTATGCAACCTATAGCTCTATAACTATCATTAACCAACTTGTCAATATGGTTAGAAAAACTCAAAACTGGATCTACCCATATACTCGGGTCCTTAATGAATTTACAGTTTCAATCACTGTGTGCTGTATTAAATATTTACCTTTTATTTTATGTCTCCCAAATCTCATATGCTTAGTTTTTGATGTATTTATCAGCATATTATTCTCCTGTGCCCAAATTGTCATTTTAATCAAGTTCTTTTGCAGTCATCTGCATAGAGACTGTAAAACACCTAAAATGAAAAAGATGGGCCTGAAAGATATAATCTAAACAAGTATGGGCCCAGGACAGAGCCTCTTGGGACACCCTGACCAATTTTGTATGATACTTGCCATGTTCTATTTGTAAGCCATGTAGCTATCCATCTTAATTTATTGATCAGTGTCTTGTGTATAACTGTCAAATGCTGAAGTTAGATCTATATAAATTACATCACTGCATAATTTTTCATTCATAGCTGTTATAATATTGTTATACAACATCATGTTGCAGATAATAATAGATCTATTTTCAACATATGCATGCTGATATATGGTTTCAAGTCCCAACCTTTCCAGTTCTGACATATACGGTATTAACCTCTCCATTATTTTTCCACAATATGAAAGTAAACTTACAAGTCTGTATGGCTCTGGGCTTGTCCTACTCCCCTTTTCCTTAGAGACAGGTTTAATAAGCACATCTTCGATCATGAAGAATCTTCCCATATTTATATGACCTAGTGAATAATAGATATATAATGGTACTGTAAGTTCTTGCTGAAGTATTCTCAGGTCATTGTTACTAATGCCATCTCCTCCCTGTGCTTTGTTTGGATACAGTTTTTGCAGTTCTTTTTCAATATAATCTAATTTGATTCCAGTATCTGGGGTTACTTGGATGTCAGGACAATTTATCACCCCCTTTGTGGAGCCAAACTGTTTTGCATAAGATTTTGTAAATATATCTATAATCTGTTGTGTCTCAGAATAAATTTTAGAATCTACACACGGAGTATTAGTTTGCATGTTTTTACTCCTTCCACATCTTATGTATCTATAAAATGGTTTCCTATTATGCTCAATATCTTTATATAAAATTTCTTCAAATATTTCTTGATCTTGCTTCAGATTATACAAAAAAAACTACCAGGGAAAGGAACATACTAGACATTGTTTGTTTTCCTAAATTAATTACTGTTACTTCATGTCGAATTTTACTATGCTTAACTTGTTTGTCCAGCTTTTTTATTTCATTTTTCAAAGTTGTAGTTGAAAGTCTTTTCCATTTCTTATATTTTTTTGTCTCTCACCTTAATCAAGTATCTTGTTCTTATGAAAATATCCCCCCTGATGTTGTATGCCTAGATCCTGATGTTAAACATTTTTTTTTTTGCACTCACAGTTTCTCTTTCAAAACTTTTCACATTCCTTCTGCAGTTTTTCCACCAAAAGCATCACTTCAATTAGTTTTACATAGTGACTGTTTTGCTTCCATATAATCTGTAATTAATCTTCTGTGCATTGGTTTAGTTTCAGTCTGGCAGAATTATCTAGCAACAAACTAACCTTTATAATCCCGTGATCACTGCACATCAACGATGGTAAAATTCGACATGAAGTAACAGTAATTAATTTAGGAAAACAAACAATGTCTAGTATGTTCCTTTCCCTGGTAGTTTTTTTTGTATAATCTGAAGCAATTGTTCCTGAACATATGTTGTGAATAATGTTGTTGAATCAGTATTATTCTAGTCTGTTTTTGGTAAATGTAAGTCCCCTGCTACTGTTATTCTTCCCTCCTGTGTTTCATGCAAGAAATGTACGAATTCTTCTAAGTCATCAGAACTTGACTTTGGTGGTCTATACACTCCAACAATTGATACATGTTACAAGTTTGTCTTTACTGTAGTGTTTGCTAAGGCCTTTTTTAACAAAATGTAAAGCTCATGCAAATGAACGGGCCAGCACCTATTTGCTGAGGACTAGATGCTGAAACTTCACCTGTGCTGCCATGTACCTTGCATGAGCCTTTTTAAAGGGGTTCTGTGCTGCTGCCATTGGCTAGGTTTTATCATTGTCCTTGCTGCTGCTTCCAGGTGTACCATGTGAAGGAAGTGCATGAGTAGTGGCCAGTCCCTCAGGGAGTGGGGTTAGGACTGGTGGACTGGCCAATGCAGAATCGTATTGTACATTGTGAAAACTCAGTAAACATTCTGCATGCAGTTGCACCCCTCCCCCCAGCCTCGTATATGTAATAGAAGTAGGCTTTAAACAAATACTTGCTCAGTGATTATGTGGGTCTGGTATAGTGTGGTGTTGCGCTGTTGTTCTGTAGTTTCTTGTGAACTATGTACTGGTGTCATAAGTTAGGGTTTGAGTTCATAACCTGCATCACCTGAAAAACGTAAGGGGGAAGGGGGCGCATGAGGACATGTTGGTTATGCATTACACCTTTCTCACTTTTATGCAATCACCAATGGAGGTGTTTGGTGACTTCTGCTGCACCTACCTAGTAATTGTTCATGTGTTTTGAGTCCATGTAGAAAGTAACAATAGAGTGAACTTGTTTGCCATATATGGGAATCATAGACACTACCTGGATTCATTACCTGGAAGATGATGGAATTATATCCTTTTTTTGTTACAATACCTTTCTCCTCATGGATCAGTTGGGGCCCTATTAGTCACATGGATTTAATCTATGGCACAAAGCACCTAAGTGAAGCATGCAAAATCATAGAAAGCATGCATGGGGGCACCTTTCCCCTGTGTTGTCTGTGGAAATAGATATACTTGCCCACTTGTGTTAGAAACACATTGAAAAATGCTGCAGTATCCTAAACTCTAAAGCCTGACAGTTACCTAATTTTTCCCCATTCTGTCCCTGGAAGGGAGAAAGTATAGTGAGAGCTATGTATGCCTTGATATTCACAGGGATAGGTAAGACATTCTTCCTTTCACTTCAAGACTGTTGTCCAGGCAATTCCACCAAAGCTCTTGTAATATTTCTGTCCACACAAAACTTGTCCACAGCCTCCTAGTCTTCAAACCTGTAGTGGGTAATACATTACTAGTAATGCCTATGTCAATTGTACCAAGATCCATAAGTTGAGGCAGGTTGTGTTACTGTGGCAATGAGCATCTCAGAATGGTTGATAGTTAAGCTTGCTGCTAAACTAAACATCCTGTCCAATTGCAAAGTCTCTGAAAACAGTGATGCTTGCCCTTTTATAATGTATCCTTGCAATGCACACTTACATAGCATTCGGCTCTTCTGAATCATAAATGGTGGGGAAAGTGCTCCAGCAGCATATAATCAGCATAGCATTTGTTTAGTTTCCATCACTTACACGTCATCGTACATTCATTTACACAGGATATTTCTTGCAACTTTTGGGGGCTTGTACACATGCACAGCACCGGACTCTAACTCACCTTATACTTGCGTGTCCATGACTTGTGCAATTACATGCTACACACATGTGCAAATGGCTTGAATATTTAACACTGTCGTTTGACATCCTTTCCATGTTACTCAACCACTTACTAAGTGCCAGTAAATCTTCTTCATGAGGTATGATCAAATAAAGTAATTTGATGTCAGTTGTAAGGGAAAGTCACACTGACTCAGATTACAATCCCTGATTTTTTTTCAATAAAATGAAAAGAATCTTTTATTAATGAGAGCACTTTCTTTACAGTGTGATTCAAAAATTCTCTCAAACCATATTAGGGGGTCCATTCTTGAGCCGACTAGCACTAATAATGGGTTTAAACAGATATATAGCCATACTTGAATATTACTTAGGAATCCAGAGGTGCAGCCATATTTAAATGTAAAATTGGAATCCCAGAAAATGCTGCAATATTATTATCTCCTCTAATCTGCCCCAGACTAACATGTCAGTTAAATGCAATATCTATGCTTTCCATATGCTTGTTTGATGTTGCTATGATAATTTAATTGGTTTAAAAATTATACTGTTCATTTCTTATAATAATCAATGCTCTTTCTTTGTCAGCTGTCATGTATCTGTCTTTCGCAAGTTCAACATTTTTCTGTGTTTTTATTTAATCTGAAATACTTCTTTTTAACATATAGTTTAATACATTTCTAATTTATAACCTGTTCCTTAAAAAGTAGCCAAAATAGAATTAATTACAAGACAAGTCACTCAGTTACCTAAGTGAGTTCATATTTCCAAAGCTATTATGATCCTCTCCTGCTGCTAAAAAAGTCTAAACTAAATTGCCTTGCAAATAATTTGAGTGAATTTAGTGTGTTTACTATGTCCATTCACTCTTTTACATAAGATAATCTCATACTTTAGACTGACAGTTCATACCTTAAAAAAATCTTTGTCAGTTAAATAAACAATGTAAAAAGTTATTGTAAATTACGTAATCAAACTGTAAAGAAAGTACCTTCTGTTTCTGTTTTGTTGCTGCATTTCTAGCTTTCCCACTGATTCTTCCAATACAGTGTTCTCAGCAGCTGGTTGTTGAACTGACATGTTGCTTCCTTTTAGTCTGATCTGATTGGCTCCTTTATCAACCCAGATTTTGTCGAGCACCTTTGTTTGTCCTTTCTCAAGTCGCTACTGGTTGTCTTTTCCCATCTACTGAAATCTCTTGATGTGGCTATTTATTTTTAAAAAAATGCTTCATCTTCAGCTTCATCACTGGTTGACTTACAATGTATTTAAAAAAATACTTCATCTCCAGCTTCCTCTCTGGTTGACTTACAATGATTGTTTTGATATGACTGGCCATGTGTTCTCCCCTGGGAATTCATGTCTGTTACTTTTAACATTATATTCCATATTCCATTTATAATCTTCCTTGTCTCCCTTAATCTTTTAAAGTTACATTGCTTTACTGTCTCTTCATGCCTCTTAAACAGATGATCCGCTGTGGCGACCCCTAACGGGAACAGCCGAAAGAAGAAGAAGAAGAAGCAGGCCCTTTAGTGCTCCCTGCTTAGTATTTAAACCAAATCCTTTTCTTCTATTTGTCTGCCAGTTCAGTCATACTGTTGTGAAACAACATGTAGGTGCCAATATGACAACTATATTAAAATAAAAAAATAAATTGATCAAAGATGTTTTTGATATAATTACCTTGATGGCAAGATCTTTAAATAAATATTTTTGTTGGGTGTTGCACTTCCATATTTATGTCTTTCATTTTCTGTTCCCATTTGTTTTATCTTTCCATATCCAGACTAATTAACACTCCTATCCCTTATGCCATGAGCCATTCACATTTACTCTAAGAAGCTGCCCTCATTTTGCTGTAGTTACCTTTCCAAATAGCATATCAAAGCCGGGACACGAGCTGCTTTCTTTTCTCATCTACTTTCAGCATGTTGTCTGTTATCTCTGAAGGCTGTGACAGTGGCTACAGCATCATGTGTAGTTCCCTGTAAGAAACAGACTTTTGCTAGACCTCATTTCATCAGTGGTGTCACAGTAGGCTTGCATGTTTGTGTTCTTGTCTCCTAAAATAATTGTGCAAGCCTTAGTGTTTTTCTTTGTTACTTTCATCCACCTGTGGCAGTGCCTCCCCTACCCTTTCCTGGTGAAAGGGGGGCAGATATTTGTCTACTCAGTCTCTGTACCCTCAAGTATTTATGGCAGTCTGGACCTGACAGGGAGCCAAGGTTACCAGCTCAGGAAACACTCTGTCATGCTGACAGGCTGAAGTGTGCAGTGAAATATTTTGAATAATATCATCAGTTAATTTAGTGCATACTGTTACCATAAGGCCATAATGGATTTAATGTATTGTAACATTGCTATGTAGAGTTTCACTGGAAGTAACCAGCATGCCATATTTCCTTCTTTCACCTGTTGGTAACTACAAATCAAACTAAGTTAACAATCGACAAAAAAAAAAAAAAAAATACAAAAAGCAGTATTATAAACATACAGAATTACTTATAAAAAATAAACATTAAATATGAAACATTTAACTGTTAGGCAGAGCAAAAATGGGTAAACTAATAAACAATGTTAGTTAGCAAGAAGCGCCAACACTATAAGTAACACAAAGAAATAAGAGATACAATTTACTAGTGCCACAGAAGTCAAATCAGAAATAAATTAATTCCATTCCATACTGCAGATTACAAAATACTTAATTATATCTTATTGCAGCAGTGTATTTATTTATTAGCAGAGGTCCTTTCCAGCAGAAATAAAATGATGCACTCTATTCTAAAAATACTAGGTATAGATAAATAAATATTGACGAACTTAAATTCTGGCTAGTAGCAGGGAAAATGGAGGACAAGGATCTATGTCAGACATCGTCAATGCAGGCCATCAAACCCCCTACACCCCTCCACAAACTCCGAGATCACACTACAGTGGGGAAATGAGCAAAATGTTTGACGGCCTGCATTGTCGGCAAGATGATACTTCGACACTGTGGCCATCCGACGGTCTGATATAGACCCAGAAGATGGGTCAGACCCAGAAATTCTGTCTCATTATAACAGTTCAAATAAGAACTGAAAGACACAATGTGTATTTTTTGATGCTAAAAGGACATTGGAATGCCCTAACTAGCTACTTATTTCAAGCTCTGAACCAGAGATTAAACTTCTTGTCACAGCGTCTTCTAACCATAAGGCAAATCAAATGTATGCCAGCGGCAGTGTGAAAAATGTATTAAAATGCAAATTAAAGAAAGAATGAATTAAGTACAAGCAATTGCTGATTCCAAAATTGAGCCAAAATTGTGACAAAACTCATCTGTATTCCTGCTGGTGAATGACTCACTACTCAGGTTTGTGCCTGTGGACAGACAAGATATACTTTTTATTCATTCTGACAGCTACTGTTAAATATGGATCTTTGCATATACAAGAACAAAAAGTTAATTTAACCATACAAAATGCTGTTAGATAATGCATTTAGTTCTTCATCTCCCTGCCAGTGAATGCCTGAATTTCATTTATTTATTTATGTAAGTAACGTATGCATGTTTTTTTTTTTTCAGGAACAGAAGTCAAATTTACAGTGATAGCCTTAGGTAGTCATAGCATATGGCAAGAGATTATCATTTAAACAATTAAATCCAGTCATGAAAAATAGTATGAATTTAGTTATTGCTGCCACAAATCAGAAACTTTAGCTATAGTTAAAAAGCTATAGCAAAGCAAGCTGCAGTTACAGCAATCTAACAAAGACAGCGAATATATGAAGAAAAAGTTCTGTTATGCAGAAATACAGTAGTACACCAAGAAACATATCAGGGCCTTGAACAGCAGAGACTGAAACAAATCAGCTTAGTATCAGCAATTCAAAAAAGCAACTAGAGCTAACCAGGGGGGCAAAAGCATGGCTGGGAGACTAGTAGGTAGGATAAGAACAGAGTCTGAAATTTATTATATAATGAATGTTCCTTGAGAGAAAAGGAGGAAGAGTGCTCCATGTGCAGGGCAGTAGCACTCGGCGACCTCTTTCATGATTCATACGGTATCACCGGGCACTGACTTAGGATAGTTTAGAGGGTCTTGAGATCAGTTCAAGATATGTAAACAATCAGCCTCCTGATTCATGCAGGGTTGTTTGAAGTGGAACTTACTTTAAAACACTAACAATCTCAGTTACTGAATGCTAAACATTAACACTTCCTGTTGGGACACTGATAGCAAATAACAGCTCTGAGCTGAGCACTGTAGTTCATCATGTCATATGACAGCATCACAGAACATCACATAACAATGATTGTGCATGCTTGTTGTCGGTGTTTTAGTCCATCAGAACTTGTATTATCTCATATGCTATGCTTTGGTTTTGGGTTAGGAGAGTTGCAGATCAGGGACAGGAAGAGTCCATGTTTTTGTCCTCTCATTTTCATCTGAGTTTGTGACATTGGAGTTAGTATGTTTAGAGATAAGAGATGTGAAACAAAGCCTCCCTATTGAGGGCTGCAGGGAGAATTGTCCCCTGCAAAAGCAATTAAGAGCACTTGGCAAATTGTAATGACAATTCTCTGGGTCTGTAGTTACACACATCCCAATTAAATTAGGTGTGATTAATCATTGATGTATTTACTTATTCATTTAATTTTGTTTACTGGGATCGAGCACTGATCAAATCTGATCATTTGCAGGCTCAGTCAATGTTACATACACAGTAAGAACACTAAAATAAGCCTAAAGGTATAACTAAATTATACAGTTTAGTGCCATAACAAAACAAACATGTAAAAAATGTACACATACATACTAGAAGGTCTAAAAAGAAGTAGGATCAAGAGTATACAATGCAAAATACAGGTGTTGTAGCTAAGGTAAATGTGGCCCTGCAAAGAGAATGGACATAGTATATACACATATGGAGAGAAGGTTTAACAATGAAGAGAGCAGAAATTGTAGGATAGCAAGAGCTACAATAACAGAGCTCCTAACAGGAGAAGTAGATATTAGATACATAGTAGGGAATGAAAAGGGCAGATGGGGAAGCAGCAGATATGAATTTATATATTGAAGAGGTTAGCAGATTAAGCAGTCATTGTTTTCTGGGATGAATGTAATGGTGCAACCATGGGAGTTAGGTGACATATACTGTGTTCTGACATTTGCACTTGCATTGTTCATTTAGGCATTGTTTGAACTGATGGCTGAATTGTTTGTAGTCTCTGATTTCAGTAAGATCAGGTGGCAATAGATGTCACAATTCGGGGAAGAACAGAGAAGCTGTGATCTGTAGAATGAAGTTTAGTGGATAGAATTATGAGAGTTAGTCCATTTACTGGATTAACTGGATTAACATGAGTAACCACTGCAGCATCCCTACAGTGTTATCATCCCTGGTAAGATCAGACCACAAAGCAGTCACTTTCGAAGTCACCCTCTCCCTCTACCCCCCCCCCCCAGCTAGGGTCAAGCAAAGAAACTTCTCCAATGCTGATTACAACTTCCTAAGGGAAGGAATAAACAGTTTCACAGCCCCCTCCCCCTCCACAGAAACTGGCACATATGTCCAAACTTACACCAAAGTACTATATGATCATTTATATAGCTGCATGGAATCAGGAATACCAGACAGGACGAAATCCACCTCCTCAAGGAAGAGTAAACCTGTCTAGTGGACATCTGCAATAAATAAATTCTATAACAAAAGGAAAAAAATGCTGTCCAGGACCAAGAAGGAGGAAGTGCCAAACTGGAAGCAATCTTTCCTTAGCCGGAACAAGTAAATAAGAGCACTAGTGAAATCCTCCAAAGCAAACTTTGAGTTCAAACTGGCCACATCTACTAAAGACAATCATAAGGCTTTCTTCACATAAGTCTGCAATCTCAAGGGAAACACCCAGATCTGCTCAGAACTGGTGGTCAAGGACAACACATACACAAACCCGGTAGATATAGCCAACCTGCTGGCAGACAGGTTCAGTGACAACTTCACTCCTCTGTCCCCAATCAATAAAACAGGGCATCCCCAGTATCTGCCCCCTTCCCCCGATCTCTAGGGAGCAAGTCATCACTGCCCTCTCAAAGGCAAAAAATACAGCCTCCATGGGACCCGATAACATCCCAGGCTACATCCTACATGAACTCAGGCAGGAACTTGCAGCACCATTAGGCACCCTATTCAACCAAAGCCTGAGTACCAGCTTCATCCCAGCCAGGTGGAGGACAGCTACTGTCATCTCTTTACACAAAGCTGGAGCATTCACCGATCCAGGAAATTATAGACCCATCAGCCTAAGTAGCCTGATCTGCAAGGCCATGGAGTGGATTATCATGGACCTCATTAACAAAGACATTGTCAACTTCCAGACACTTGATCCCACACAGTTTGGTTTTGTTACGGGGAGGTCATGCCTGTTAAATTTGGTCGACTTCTTTGAGACAGTCACCAAGGCCATAGATGAAGGGAAGACAGTGCACACCTCCTACCTTGACCTGGCCAAGGCCTTTGATACTATTCCCTACTCAGGTATAATAGATAAACTTTCTCAGCTAGGCATCAATCCATATGTTACTAGATGGGTAGCAAACCTGCTCACTGATTGAACCCACCTAGACCAAATAGGGGAAGCCACCTCAAGTAGTAGACCTATAACAAGCGGTGTACCCCAGGGATCAGTCTTGGGGCCTCTGCTGTTTGGGATATACTTCTCAGAGATGCAGACCAAATCTAGTTGGCTATGACTGACCAAGTTTGCAGATGGCAGATGACTGCAAGCTGGGTGCTGTCAGCAATTCTCTAGTGATGTGGACATCCTCCAAGAGGGTCTCACCCAAACAAATGACTGGTGCCAGAAATATGACCTCAACCTGAATGCCAAAAAATGCATCATCATCCTTTTTTGGGATTAATGATGTCCCCAAAAATTATCACATTGATAATAAGGCACTAAGCATGCAATCAGTTGTGAGTGACTTGGGAACCCAGCTTGATAGCAAACTGACTTTTGACCACCATATTGCCTCCGTTGTATGGAAAGCTTTCAACATGGCCCACCTCATTAGTAAGGGTTTCTCATCCAGGGACAAGGTGGTCATAACATCCCTGTATTCTTCCCTTATAAGACTGATTATTGAATACAGTGCCCCTTTTGACATGTACCTCACAAAGCACATGCAGCAGCTGGAGGGACTACAGAGATTCCTCGCCCAGAGAATCCAGGGCCCCAAACATCTACCCTACACAGATAGGCTAAAACCCTGCCCTCTACTCAGTTTCCTACAGACTCCTTAGAGGTGACCTCTGTCTGACACACAAAGCAATCTCAGACCCCACCTTGATGAGACTGCTACACATTCGCAAGTCAAGCTCCATTCAAGTAACCCACACATGCAAGCTCAACCTGGTCTGTGACATCAATAGGACTTGTTGGCAGGACAGATTTATGTCCCAGAGACTCTCCCATCTGTGGAATAGACTCCCTTGCCATGTCAAGCAGAGCACCTTATTATCCCTTTTCAAGTGCAACCTGGATAACTGGATGGGAAACAGAAAATACTCCCCTGGGATTCCACCTGTGTCCCTGCTGGACAGGGGCTTTGGCTGCTGACTTGTTGGAACATGGGCTAAATTTTTGGCTAGGCTTGTAAGGGCCCCAGGGCCAATAGCCTACTAGCTTGCTATGATCTTATGATCCTATGAACTTCTTAAGCTGTAGTGTGGGTTGGATGTAGTTAGTTTCCTAGTCAGTGGGATGGCGTGTTTTGGTGTAGGAGACTGAAGAGAAGGGAGCCAAAAAGGAGGTTGTCTCTGCCTTGAATGGGTAGTCAATTTGCCTTTTCCAGGGTGTTGCAGTAATGATCATGCTAATAGGAATTGGTGGTAAAAAGGCAAATTTTATTACAAAGAGATAGTAAAGTGGTAGTGTTTTTTGTAAGCAATGATGAGTAAGGTGGGCCATATCCTCGCTGTACAAACAGGACACTTTTGTTTAAGGCTGCTCTAGTAGGTTGTGGGGAAATGAGATATCTCATATGCTAGTAGTCAAAGTAAATCCCTCTTTTCAGGCTTGTTGGCTTTTGGTGAAGCACCCACCAAGAGGAGAAAACGCTGAGAGAAGAAGGGAGCCACTTTTGAGATTTTAAGTATTTTTTCTCTGTTTATTTGCTAAGTTTATCTGCATAGCTGCCTAGTTTGAGCATTTTCTGGCTTGTTAAACTTGATTTCTGCATTAGTAGCTGTATTTAGAGCACAACCAAAAGTTGTTTACTGAATTTCCTGTTTGCACTTAATTTTAAATCGTTTTTTTCTCAAAACTTGCATATTTTCTGTCTTTGACCTAGCACTCTTGTGTGGGGTCATTTACTGCACTGTTATAACTTGATATTACCTGTGAACCTCTGCTATCTCTGAAAAAACAAAAACAAAAAAAATCTTGCTTTTTTCCCACTTTTCTGAGATTTAAAAAAGTTCAGTTACAGACTTGCTGTTTCCTGAACTGTCTGTAAGTTTCTGTGAGGCCATTTTTGCTTGGGCTAAAGGAAAGTCTCTCTGTTGATCAGTGGCAGTGAATAACATTGAGCAGCTTCCCTGCCCCCCGTAGGAGTGGTTACTGACTTGAAACTGTAGTTTTATTGGCCAACAGGGGTCATTTCCAAAACTCCTTCATCTTCCACTCTTAAAACCTAGTTGCCTCGTGGTTTTGGTGTCTTTTGAGGCTTGTTGGCTGTTGGTGAAGCACCCACCAAGAGGAGAAAACGCTGAGAGAAGAAGGGAGCCACTTTTGAGATTTTAAGTATTTTTTCTCTGTTTATTTGCTAAGTTTATCTGCATAGCTGCCTAGTTTGAGCATTTTCTGGCTTGTTAAACTTGATTTCTGCATTAGTAGCTGTATTTAGAGCACAACCAAAAGTTGTTTACTGAATTTCCTGTTTGCATTTAATTTTAAATCGTTTTTTTCTCAAAACTTGCATATTTTCTGTCCTTGACCTAGCACTCTTGTGTGGGGTCATTTACTGCACTGTTATAATTTGATATTACCTGTGAACCTCTGCTATCTCTGAAAAAACAAAAACAAAAAAAAAATCTTGCTTTTTTCCCACTTTTCTGAGATTTAAAAAAGTTCAGTTACAGGCTTGCTGTTTCCTGAACTGTTTGTAAGTTTCTGTGAGGCCATTTTTGCTTGGGCTAAAGGAAAGTCTCTCTGTTGATCAGTGGCAGTGAATAACATTGAGCAGCTTCCCTGCCCCCCCGTAGGAGTGGTTACTGACTTGAAACTGTAGTTTTATTGTCCGTTTTGGGTCTATTCCTGCTTCTTTCCAGCCCCTGCTATCAAGCACGCCTTAATGTGCTTTAGTGCGATTTAGCAAGGAGTTGCCACTAGAGCAGCATCGGGCAGCGCCAGTTTAACAAGGTTAAACTTTTTCTGGCTCCATAAAGTCTGTTCTTCAATTTTTCCCTTAGAACTGCTCTGTTAGGAACCTAAACAGTTTACACCTTCACTAAAAAGTGCAGCACTTGTTCCTAATTGCTTTTTCTTCTCAAAAAGCTCAGCACTTGTCTTAAAAGCATATCCCTTGTCTTATAAGCATTTTCTTTGCAGGTCAAGCACTCCTATATTATACAAATCCCTCACTTGCAAAACCCCCCAGGAGTGCCCACTTCCCTGCTAAGCCCTCTACTTTTCTGTCTCATACCAACTCATAAGTCTTTCTAGCATGTCGAAGGGTCAGATGCTGGCGTCCTCTCCTGCCCAGTTGGTGAATCTGGGAATTCTGAGGCAATGTTACAATTGCCTCATGTACACGGACAACCCTCTCCTCCTCCCACATAACACTAACACTTGCGAGAGATTTAGCTATTTAGCCAAACTGGAGGCTGAGCTCTCTCAACTCAGGACTGGCAAGACCAGGCAGGAGGAGAAGGCAACTACACACACCACAATACAAGTCTCACATAACTCAACCACACCACTGAATCAAACACATAAACACACAAAGACATACTCGGAGGCTCTGAGTACAAATTTACCTAAACAGCAAAGGCCTCCAAAGCAGACACCCAAGCAACTGCAAACTCAAGACACCACACAAACAACACATAAAAAACAAAATCAGTGTGCAAAGCAGTCACTGCCCTTAAGGCCAAATACAACACCAAACATACTTGTCATAGGTGACTCCATAGTCAGACACACTGACGTCCCACTCACCAGGCTGAACAAGGAGAAGGTCACGGTAAGCTGCCTATCGGGCGCTAGAATCCGCCACATAACACAAGCACTCAGGTCACTCCACGGCAAGTACAAGTATGACACAGTCATTGTCCATGCTGGTGTGAACGACCTGAGACGCACCTCCTGGACTACATGAAAAGAGACATAGAGGAGCTCTCTGATTATGTAGCCCAGGCAGGTATGACCCTGACCCTGAGCAGTATCCTTCCTTCACCACGAATGATGCCACAATATAGTGACAAGATGATCAGCTTTAACAATTGGCTTAATTTCTGGTGTCATTCAAAGGGGATCCAGTGTCTGTCTGCTTGGGATGACATGCTTGACAAGCCACGCTGCTTCGCAAGGGACGGCTTGCACCTGTCACCCCTGGGATTCCGGATATTGGCTAAGGCTCTTGCCACCCCATAGTGCTCTTTTTAGGCAAGGCTCAAATTCTAAACCTACCACCCTAGAAAACAAAAACGGGAAGAAACTAAGGGTAATGCTGCTCAATGCCAGAAGTCTAAATCCCAAAATGCATGCACTCGAGGCCCTTCTCAGTATGGAGAACATCGATGTCTGTGCTGTGACTGAAACCTGGTTCAAGGCTCCTGAGAGCACCCCAGCACTATCAGGTTTTACCTCATATCATGCGTTCCGGCCCCAAAACCCGGACCACACCACAAAAGGAGGGGGTGTATCCATATTCATCAAGGATACCCACACCTCCAGGTTGGTGGCTACGCACGAAGCATCGGAAACCATCCAGGTGCAATTAACCATAGGCAAAACTGCTCTACAATTTGTTGCATGCTACAGGCCACCCTCTCAAACTCAGGAAACCCACACAGCCTTCCTGAAGACACTGGAGGGTATAAATATATCACCAAACACCAGCATATTGGGTGACTTCAACTACCCGAATATAGACTGGGAACATTACTCAAGCCCCAACTTTCTAGCCCAAAGGTTCCTGGAGTTCGTAAATTCAAATGCCATGGAACAACTAGTCACCGTCCCCACAAGAGGAGAAAATATACTAGATCTCATCATCACAAACATGGGGACAAAATGCTCCACACCGGAAGTATATCCCTCTTTGGTGAGATCAGATCATAAACTAATCTCACTAGAAATCCACATCCCGCCCCCACCCCAAACAAAAAAGACCACAGTAAAGAACTCTAAAGCAAACTTCACACTACTCAAGACAGGTGTGGTATCCTTCAAGGCCCCCGAGCCAATGGAAACCACAACCCAAGCTGCGGGAGCCCTTACAAATGCCTTCTATGAACACCTTCAGGTCTGCATGGATCAGGCAATCCCAAATAAAACCAAGACTCTTTCCACCAAGGGCAAACATCCAGTCTGGTGGACCCCAGCCATAAACAAACTTTACAATAAGAGGAGAAAGCTATTACATGATAGAGCAAAATCCCAAAAAGGGAAGGCATCTTTGATCAGTACTAGCAAGAAACTACGATCCCTCATAAAATCATCCAAGGCCAACTTTGAGAAAAAAATTGCCATAGATTCAAAAGACAATCATAAGGCCTTCTTCAGCTATGTCAGAAACCTGGGTGGAAACTCCCAGATATGCTCAGAATTAGTTCAAAATGATACAAAAATCACTGAACCCACAGACATTGCCAACATACTGGCAGACAGGTTCAGCGCAAACTTCACCCCCCTCTCCCCCCCCAAAAGGAGAGATAACTATCCCAACAGAGTGTAGTCTCCCAGACATCTCAAATGTGCAGGTGAAAGCTGCTCTCTCTAAAGCTAAAAACACAGCATCAATGGGACCGGATGGTGTCCCCGGCTGTGTGCTACATGAACTCAATGAAGAACTAAGCCCGCACATAAGGCAGCTGTTTAATCTTAGCCTTACCACAGGATATGTACCCAAGGAGTGGCGTACGGCAACTGTGGTCCCACTCCACAAAGGCGGTGCCTCTATGGACCCTGGTAATTACCGCCCCATAAGCTTAACAAGCCTGGTCTGCAAAGCTATGGAGAGGATCATAATAGAACTCTTAAACAAGGACATAGGGGACTTGCAGACCTTGGACCCAACCCAGTTTGGCTTTGTCAAGGGCAGATCTTGCCTTTTGAACTTGGTCGACTTCTTCGAAACAGTTACCAAGGCCATTGATGAGGGAAAGGCAGTCCATACAGCCTACCTTGACCTTGCAAAAGCTTTCGACACAATACCCCACTCGGGTATCATAGAGAAACTTACCAGCTTAAATGTAAATTCATATGTCACAAGATGGGTTACAAACTGGCTAAAGGACAGAACCCACAGGGTTAGAGTTGCTGGAGCCATGTCAGACTCCAAGCCGGTTACAAGTGGTGTCCCACAGGGCTCAGTCCTTGGCCCCGTATTGTTCGGCATCTACTTCTCAGAAGTACAGGCAAACATAGGAGGACTATGGCTGACAAAGTTTGCAGATGACTGCAAACTGGGTGCCATAGTGGATAGTACATCGGACACAGACATCCTTCAGAGGGGTCTCACGGAAACTGATAGCTGGTGCCAGAGCCATGGCCTGAAGTAAAACGCAAAAAAGTGTATAGTCATACCCTTCGGGAAAAACAAGGTAACCCCAAGCTACCATATAGGTGGCAACCCACTAAGCACAGAAGAGGTTATCGGGGACCTGGGTACCCAGGTTGACAGTGGCCTCTCGTTTGACACTCACGTTGCTAAAGTGGTTCGAAAGACCTTCTACATTGCCCATCTGATCATGAAGGGATTCACATCCAGATCAAGTGAGGTCATTGTTCCCCTGTACTCTTCACTTAGACCAATGATCGAGTACAATGCCCCATTCGGGATGTATCTCACCCGACACCTGCAGCAATTGGAGAGACCCCAAAAGTTCCTCACCAAAAGGATAAAGGGACTCCAAAACCTGTCATATACTGCCAGACTGAAGAAACTCCAACTCTATTCAGTTGCATACCATCTGCTCAGAGGTGACCTGTGCCTGACATACAAGGCCATGACCAACCCGGAATTAATGGACATGCTCCACCCCAAAAAATCCAAATCCACCAGAACCACTAGAGCAAGTGACTTAAACCTTAGCACGGATATAAATAGGACGTGCTGGAGGGATAGATTTATCACCCAGAGACTCCCCATGCTGTGGAATAAAATCCCAGTCCATGTGAGGCAGAGCACCTCGCTGGCTCTGTTCAAGAGAAATCTTGACCGGTGGATGGGAGATCGTAGATTTACCCCGGGAATCATCTCTGTGTCACTGCTGGACAGAGGCACAACAAACTAATGGGCACATTATTTCTAACATAAGGGGTGGCGTAAGCCACATAACTTTGGGCTAGGCTTATAAATGCCTTAGGGCAGATAGCCTAGTATAAACCTATGAACCTATGAACCTATGAGAAGGCACGGAAAATAAGGATCAAACGCAGCTGGCATACATCCTATGATATTTGCTGTTTGGTTGTCTTTCTGATTCTTGAATTAGTACTTTTATGTCACAGTATGTTAATTGTATGTTAATAATTGCAACTCCACAAACCACATTAAGTAGCACAAACACAAAAATGTAGAAGGTTAGTTTTTTAATAGAGCATCAGGAAGAAAGGCAGTGTCTGTGATGAAAAAAGACACAGAAAAGCAAATAAACACATTTTTGTTTGTTTTTGTAACACCTTTATTGAATTATCACTTAAGACATATGCAAACATACATTTATAGAAACGAAAACACACTATATTAACATGTTCTCAGTTACAAAGATTATATATAACATATATTCTTTTGTGTAATTATTATCAATCCAACATTAAATTGATCAATTCCTGCCTTTCCGTAAACCTCCCTTCTCCCCAAAACATTATTCTGCACATATTGTTCCCACAATTTCCATTTTTTTCTATGTAATTTGATACTACCATTTTTAAAAATACTATTTCTAGTACTTTTATCTCTGTTACAATATTCAGTACTTCAAATACAGTTGGTTTAGACTTTGATTTCCATTTTCTAGCAACTGCTTTTTGGCAACCACAAGAATTAAACTTAACAAGGCCTTACTATGTCTAGCCAGTTCAGATCCTGTATTCCAGTTCAAAAAATCTTTTCCTTGGAAACACCCATTTGCTCATCCAATATTTCTGACAGAGTACTCTGTAGGGAATTTTTTAAGTCAGCCAATTTATTGCACTCACAGAACACACATTCCCAGTTATCTCTCTTTTCCCCATTACATCTTCAACTTTTGTCATCTACCTGAAAAAAAATTCTTTGGAGTCTGTATGGGATATAAAATGCCTATAGAAACATTTCCAAGCAAAACCCCTAAATGTTCTAGACCTTTTTGTACATTTAGGAGCCATATTTATGTCCTCCCATTTTTTCCCTTGCAAATTGCTTAGCCAATCTCTCTTCCCGATCTACTCTAATCTCATTGATAGGTTCCTATAGTAATCATGCAATATTTAATATGCCCTATTAATTACCCCTTTTTAATAACAGCTTCTATTCTAGATTCAACTGAAAACCCTACCAGAGCAGGCCTTTTGTGTAAGTTTTCCCTATCCTTTTCTGTTTGCCTATACTCTGATATCAATCTCTGATAGGAAATGCAATTTCTAGCCTGCAGTTCAAATGCCTTCTTCAATTTTTCCTGTTCTGTTACCTTTCCATCTGTAGTTATTTGCTCCCACAGTACCTTGGTTCTTTTGTCAGTTTTCTCCAGTAAATGCCAGCCCTCTCTTGCATATTCTCTGTACTCCTAATTACAGTCATCCCTATCGGCAAAATCTCCTTTTTCCATTCATATTGGCTTAGTTTTTAGAATACTTTCTGCTACTTTATGAATATAATATTCTGTATGGCTGTTGTTATTGACCTTAAGGATATGCATCTAAAATCCCACTCTCTCCTTATTTCTTGAATTTCCACCCTACTTCATCATCATCTCTTCCCACTTTGAATTATAGCTTAATGCTTATGCTATGTGTAGGAGCCTTAACTGTGTAGCTGTAAAATACCCCCTCAAATCAGGTAATCACAAACCACTTTGTTATATTAGAAGGCTCAGCTGATCCCACTTGACCCTGCCCCCTTCTCCACCGAGATAAAATCCTTCAACCCTTTTTAATTGTTATCAACAACTTTTCCTCTGGTTGATAAAAATATGCCTGACCTGTGTATAAAACTAAAGGGACTAAAAACATGTGCACTGCTTGTATCTTACTATCCATATCCATAAACAAGAGCTTACAGTTTCCCAATTTTTGTATCAACTTTTGTTTAGCTTTGCCCACATATCCTTAGCTGCCATAACATAATCCTTTTTAATCCATATTCCTAAGTACTTCATTGTATCAGGTCCCTATAAATACAGGTATTGCTGAACCAAGTCATTTGTGGGTACATAGTATACAGCTGTATCCTTTTTTGTTTTGTCTCAGAATGTTCCACAACACTGAGATGTCCTTTTATGGTTTTATTAGGTACATAATAATATTGTCTGCAATAAAGCCAACTTTTTTTGATTGGCATGCCAGTTATATACTTTAATGTCTGAGTCCCTTATTTTCTTTGTTAATAGCTATAAATATAATACAAATAACAAAGGCGAATGAGGACATCGCAGCTTAGTTCCTCTGAACAGACACAACTTTTCAGAAAGGACTTTCTTTAAAAGTATTTATGTTTCCTGTACTGAATACAACTTTATTAATTACAATATATAGGTTCATAGGTTCATAGGTAGGTACTAAGCTACTGGCCCGAGGGCCAAAGCAAGCCTAGCCAACAGTGTATTGGCTTTTGCCACCCATGTAGTGTTAATTTCCTGCCCCTCTATTGAGCAGAGCCTCAGACATAATCCCAGGGGTGAATTTCCTATCACCCATCCACTTATCAAGGTTTTTCTTGAAGAGTGCTAATGATGAGCTCTGCTTGATGTAGATGGGAATTTTGTTCCAGAGCACGGGAAGTCTCTGGGACAAGAATCTATCCCTCCAGCATGTCCTATTTATTATTGTGGTGAGGTTTAGGTCCCTAGAGCATGTAGCTCGGGGAGACTGGGATTTATTTAAGTGGAGCATGTCCATTAATTCCAGGTTCGACATGGTTTTGTATGTTAGACAGAGGTCTCCTCAGAGTAGGCGATATGCGACCGAGTAGAGTTTGAGTTTCTTGAGTCAGTCGGCAGAGGGCAACTGTTTGAGGCCAGCAATCCTCTTGGTGAGGTACTTTTGGGGCCTCTCCAGTTGTTGTAGGTGTCTTGTGAGGTACATCGCAAATGGGGCATTGTATTCAATGAGGGGTCTGATAAGTGATGAGTAGATGGGGACGATGACTTCCTTATTTCTAGATGCGGACCCTTTTGTGATTAGGTGGGCCATGTAGAAAGATTTTCTGACCACTGTGGCAATGTGGTTATCGAAGGAGAGGTTACTATCCACTTGGGTCCCAAGGTCTCTTATCACACTTTCTGTGTTAAGTGAACTTCCTCCTGTTTGGTAATTCATGGGTACCGTGTTTTTACCAAAGGAGATAACAATTCACTTTTTGGCATTTAGCTTGAGGCCATGATTTTGACACCGGGTGTCTGTCTCGGTGAGGCCCTTTTGCAGGATGTCTATGTCGACAGGGGAATTGATAATGGCACCCAGTTTGCAGTCATCTGCGAACTTGGTTAGCCATAGACCCTTGGTGTTCACTTGCACTTTGGAGAAGTATATAATGAACAGGAGAGGTCCCAAGACTGAACCCTGGGGCACTCCACTTGTCACTGGTTTGGAGTCGGATCTGGAGACTGCAACTCTCACTGTGTGGGTTCTGTCCATGAGCCAGTTGGCCACCCATCTCGTGATGTAAGGGTTTATATTAAGGTTGATGAGTTTATCTATGATTCCTGAATGGGGGATAGTGTCAAAGGCTTTAGCGAGGTCCAGGTAGGCTGTGTGGACCACCTTGCTCTCGTCTATGGCCTTGGTAACTGTTTCAAAGAAGTCTACCAGGTTTAGGAGACATGATCTAACTTTCACAAATCCGAATTGGGTAGCATCCAAAGTTTGGAAGTTACCAATGTCTTTGTTTATGAATTCCATGATGATATGCTCCATGGCCTTGCAGACCAGGCTTGTCAGGCTAATAGGTTGCTAGTTCACAGGGTCTGTGGTGGTTCCTCCTTTGTGGAGTGGGATAACCATTGCTGTGCGCCATTCCGTGGGCACATAGCCTGTGGTGAGGCTGTGATTGAACATGGAGTTTAGGTGGGGGGCTAGTTCATTTTGGAGTTCATGTAAGACGCAGCCTGGGATGTTGTCCGGTCCCATGGATGCTGTGTTACAAATCATCATTGTCTATCATATTAAAAACAAAGAGGTTCAACCAAAATTCAACCAAATAAAAGACATGGAAAGATGAAATGAACAATGTAAACGAGATTTACAAAACTGGTTTGATTTTGGAAAATCCAACATTCTGAAATAACTTCAAGCTAAACTAAAATTCAAACACTTAAGCAATATGGAGCATAACTAACAAAATAAATATGAAATATTCTGAATGGAGACATACCCCTTAAAATCTCTTAACCAAAATTCTAAAATATCAACATCCTGGAAACAATGTTTAGTCTATTCAAGCACATTCCATTGTCTATAAGTATCAAAGAAAAAAGTATTTTCCATGCTACCTGTAGTAACATTTATACTTCCTGGAACCTGTCTCACCACAAATGTAATTGTTAAATACTTAAAGCACTGCAATCTTAAATGTATACACATTAAATTGCTAGAAAATCTAGGCAGAGCTTTTATATTAGAAGTAAACTCTGAAATTAGAAAACTGACATTAGGTAGAGATTTGGGTCCTGATGGGTGTAACTCTGATTTATATAAAAATATCAAGATCATGTTGCTCCATTTCTCCTGAAGCTATTTAGTCACATACATGCATAAGGACCAGAAGGCATTTATCTTAATCAGTTGGAAACAATTTTATTTGCAAAACTACCACAGATTCTTTACTCATAAAAAGTGTCAACCCATTTAATTGGCCAATATAGTCTTGGAAATGAACACAATGATAATGGTAAACAGATTAAGGCTCCTAATGAACACAGTAAAATATAAGGTACACTCTTGTTTTAAGAAGTGCAGGTAGATTATGGATAATATCATATTAGAATTAGTTACCCATGACCCAGGCAGGCCTATGACTAATATTGATGTCAGCAAAGCAGTTAACAGTGCTCATATCTCCTTCATTATAAAAATCTTGACAAAGCTCAAGATTCTACTATCATTTTGAAAATGTCATTATACATTTTACGACTCGAGACACCACATGCATTTTTTATAAATGGTCTCAGTGCTGCTTCCATCAAAATCTTTACAGGAACCTGTCAAAGCTGTCCTTTTTTACTCTGCCTTTTCATAATATTGTTGGATCCTCTTTTCTTCCATTTTATTAATGGGAAATAATTTTGATAAACAAAGTTTAAAAATTATATCTTACATTGAGGATATGCTAGTAGACCCAAATAACCCTGGTATTTCCTTCTGCATTTGCTTAAGTTAATAAAATGATAAAGTTCTGCCTCTTAACTATTAAATTAAATTTGGAGTAATTGACTCCTTTACCCCACAAGTAAATAGACTAGTCGCAGATGTTTGATAGCTACCAATTCCTCATTCCAACATTAAGTATCAAGGGATTAAAAATAATTAAGACAATAATTTATTTTTTCAAGCTCACTATTACAAATATTATTAAGTCAATTAAACAATTCATTGATAGATGGAATAAAATACAGTGTAATCTTCTTTCTAAGATTTCCATTATAGAAATTAATATTTTCCCCCAAAATATTTCATAAATAATATATATGGAGTTCTTTAAAATAATTAATTATTTTCTCTTTTTATTTTGAATAGTGCCATCCTAAGAATTCCTCAGTGTAAACTAATAGACCAAAAACTATAGGTAATATTAAACTACTAGATATAGCTCTGTAATATTTTGTTTTCCATTTTACCAAACTTTTTGTTTCAGAGTACATTTTCAACAGATAGATCACTGCTGTTTGCGCTGGTTTTACAGCTTGCAACTGAAAGTTTAGATCTGAATAATTTAGTCATTCATTTCAGTGATTTCTCCTCTGAATATTTAAAAAAACTCCCTTTAGTTTTGAGGCAGTTGATCACTGATATGAGGAACCTAATTAATACATTTCAGATTAATAGAGAGTTTGTTCTATGCCAACAATTTCTAAGTAACGCCATCATGACATTTTTCACAAAAACAACAAATTTCCTGTTTTAGGAGATACAATGTTGCATTGTGATTTTAAAGGAAGGAAACTATTATCCACAAAATAACTTAGTTGCTTGTGGAACCTTAAGTGACAATACTGTCCTTCTCTAAGCCTAGTAAAAATTGTTGTTAAGAGATACATGTACAATCTCCCACTCATCCTCTTTGCAAAACCCATGGTCATTTATCAATTGTTGTTAAGAGATACATGTACAATCTCCCACTCATCTGCTTTCCAAAACCCATGGTCATTTATCAATTGTTGTTAAGAGATACATGTACAATCTCCCACTCATCCTCTTTCCAAAACCCATGGTCATTTATCAATTGTTGTTAAGAGATACATGTACAATCTCCCACTCATCCGCTTTCCAAAACCCATGGTCATTTATCAATTGTTGTTAAGAGATACATGTACAATCTCCCACTCATCCGCTTTCCAAAACCCATGGTCATTTATCAATTGTTGTTAAGAGATACATGTACAATCTCCCACTCATCCGCTTTCCAAAACCCATGGTCATTTATCAATTGTTGTTAAGAGATACATGTACAATCTCACACTCATCCTCTTTCCAAAACCCATGGTCATTCATCAATTGTTGTTAAGAGATACATGTACAATCTCCCACTCATCCGCTTTGCAAAACCCATGGTCATTTATCAATTGATGTTAAGAGATACATGTACAATCTCCCACTCATCCGCTTTCCAAAACCCATGGTCATTTATCAATTGTTGTTAAGAGATACATGTACAATCTCCCACTCATCCTCTTTGCAAAAAAACATGGTCATTTATCAATCAGCTCAGTCTCACACAAAATTTAAACCCAGCTTCAGTTAGACTTACATGAGCTCCACCAATGGCTCATAAACAATAACCTTCAAGGCCAACACAATATTTTCTGAAATTCCACAGAACATTCTCCAAGCATCTGACTCTTTAACTGGCCATGGCATATACAAGCACACCACACAGTCTCTACCTTTAAATACCTGGGATTATGACTTGATTAATCTCTAAACTTCCATTCTCACACAGCCAGAATGAGAGCAAAAATAAACTCACTTGTCTTCTAGGTCAAAAGGCTCTCTCCTTTTCTTTCTTAACCAGCCAGAGCTGCCATCCACAAAGGAGTTCTCCTCTTTCCGATAAGGTATGGACTACCCATGTTTGCGTCCACCTCCAAAAAAAACATCATCATACTCTAGACAATCTCCAAGAGCACCTGCTGATTGATTACAAACCGAACCCTCCATGTGCATCACTGTATCATGCTAGTAAAAGCCAAATGGCCACCCTTAAAACAAAGCTCTAACATACTGATGGGATTCCAACTCTACAAACTATTCCAGATTCAGACATTTACTCACATTACAGCTAAACTTCATGAAGAGATCTCCTCATGCAACCTGAAATGCTACTCACAAGCCACACCAACTCCAAATTCAGAATACAACACGAAAAGGACCTATTCATCCAAGCCAAATGCTTCTGTTTCAACACAGGGCATGTCACTAAGGCACTATCAGTTTCTCCTTTCCACTTCTCTTCTCTTCTCTCTGTGTACTGATGAGTGCACTATATAAATGTCAGTGTGTGTGTGTGTGTCTGTGTGTGTGTCTGTGTGTGTGTGTGTTCCATTTAAGTGCTCAATTTCTGAAGTGTCCAAGTGCTTGAATGAGCTGCTACAATTACTGAAAATTATATTTTTGAACTTTGCTGTTATTTCTGTGTTTGGGATCGCAGTACAGTTGGGATTAGGAATATACCCTTTACCTACTGCAGTGCAGTCTCAAAGTTTGGTATATATAATTAGCAGGTGGTGTAGGGTATATATACATTTTTTAAATTTGTGTGATTCAATTTTTTGTGTTTGAATTTTTGTGATTTGAACACTTTACATGCTATGTAAGACATTCTAAGTTCATATATATATATATATATATATATATATATATAAATATATATATATGTGTGTGTGTGTGTGTGTGTGTGTGTGTGTGTGTGTGTGTGTGTGAGACAGAGCAGGGAAACTACAGATGATTTGAAGTTTTCTTTTTTAAATTCTAGTTATTCAGACTCCACATGAACTATTTACAGTGCCATAAAAAAGTGAGTGTCAGTTTTCTAAGTATATATCTATGCGTGCGTGCGTGTGTGTGTTTTGTGTGTGTGTGTGTGTGTGTGTGTGTGTGTATATATATATATATATATATATATATATGGGTCTGGTTTGTTTCACTGAAAACATACTTCATTGAAACTCATTTCATTGAAAGCTCATTTCACTAAACATCAGTTGCATGAGCACAATTCACTGAAGACTCACTTCAGTGAAAACTAATTTGACTGAAACTCATTCCGTTGAAAGGTATATACCCTGTTTCTCACTGTGGTGTGATCATGGAATTAGTATATATAATAAGGGTGGGTGTGGGGGGCACAGCCTCCCACCTATTTTAAACGTTGGAAACCATAGACATGGATAATTACAAGTTGAATGAATAACTCTTTCCAGAAGATAATATATAACCAAACTATGTGAGGGCTATGCCCCCCCACCCCCCCCAATGTGGGGGGGCTGAGCCCCTCACCCCCCCCCCCTTACTATGTATACTAACTCCAGGATTGCACTACAGTGGGGAACAAGGCATATATCTTTCAACAAAATGAGTTTCAGTCGAATGAGTTTTCAGTGAATTGTGCTCAGGCAACTGATTTTCAGTGAAATGAGCTTTCAACGAAATGAGCTTCAGTGTGTTTTTAGTGAAATGAAATAGACCCATATATATATATATATATATATATATATATATATATATATATATATACAAACACACCCACACACACACACATAGATATATATATATATATATATATATATATATATATATATATATATATATATATGTTTACAGTCAAAAGGTCGACGTTGACATGTCCAACAGCCACCTCCTCAACCATGGTAGGAGCGACAGTCGGAATGTCGATGTTCATGTGTATGTCCATTTAGAAGGATGTACACAGGGCAGGGATTCACAGCATTGCTGTGAATGGGGGATTTAGAAACTATGGTCGACAGAATTTGTCAACTTTGTTGCATCAGCCATACAACCTACTTAATATGTATGAGTCTCCATTATTTTTTGTGGAAATCACTGTTCACGTAAGTGATTTTCGTGCTTTTGATAGTAAACCTATATATATATATATATATATATATATAAAATAGATATAAGAAGTGTATACATTCATTAATTCTTCAGTAATCCATTTTATCCATCCCAGTTTAGGATCATGTGAGAGTTGAAGCATAACAAGCATATCTACAGGTAATGTGACAATGACCACTTGATCTCCAACAGGTTTTTGGATGTGGGAGCAAACTGCCCTGCCTGGCAAAAAAATTTTGATGGCATGGGGTGCACATGCAAACACCATGCATTAGGTACTCCAGACAAGAACTGAAACAGAAAACCAAGACCTGTGAGGCAACAGCTGCAACCTCTATATGTCAACCATCCAGACCAGTTGTATGATATGGCTTACCCATAAGTTGTCAACTGACAAAGCGTTGAAACCAAAAAACTAGCAACATGAATGAAAATCAGCTGATCAAACATGCCGTCAGTTGTTTTTTTGAGAGATCGCAGTACAGTGGGGAGTGTAAAAAAAGAAGATTTTTGTTTTTAAATTGGTTTTCGATCAGTTGCTGATCGATAAATTATTAGTTGCTGTTCAACAAATGGCTGCTTCAACCAGCTGTCAAACATTCACATATATCTATAGCTAAGTATATATATATATATATATATATATATATATATATATATATATATATATATATATATATATACATGTCTATACGTATCTACATATCTGTCTGTCTATCTATCTATCTATGTGTGCGTATGTTTGTGTGGTGTGTGTGCGTATGTGCATTTGTGTGTGTATATCTGTGTGTGTGCGTGTGTGTGTGTGTGTGTGTGTGTGTGTGTGTGTGTGTGTGTGTGTGTGTGTGTGTGTGTGTGTGTGTGTGTGTGTGTGTGTGTGTGTGTGTGTGTAAGTATGGGTGGGTATAAATGTGTGTATGTATTTATATGGGAATCTATTGCAAGCAAACTAGATGAGCTAATCATATGGAAAACAAACCATCTAAAACTGTGAGCAGCTTAAATTACAGACCATTTTTTGCAGGGGATAAAACTCTCTGCAACTCCCATGAGTAGCTCAAGACTCTCATGTGGTGGCTATACCCAACTAACTCTCCTTACTTATATGTGCTAATTCCATGGTTACATAAACAGATGAAAAAAGAGAAACAGCTTGATAGGGGAAAAAGGCTTGCACAGCTGTGATCTTGCAATAGAGTAAGTAAATGTAAAAACATTTTGATGGAGTTTTGATCAGGGAGATTGCATTCCTGCAGGCACCATTCATCACATGGTAAATCTTCAATATATATATATATATATATATATA